>NC_056630.2:231853435-232153435 GCF_002870075.4 Lactuca sativa | reverse complement strand
TAAACTCATATACAAGGTCATTTGGTACATTAAACCCCTTTAGCCTTGTCCTGTAGCAACTTAGATGCAACCATTAGGACCTATAACACTTATACCAAGTGTTTGCATGTTCCTGACTGTCCCAAATTATTTCATTAAGTTATTATTTGGCTAATTAGTTATATATATGCTTATTATATGATAACTAGGCTCGTGCGTGTGAACAAGTCTCCGTTTGCCACCTAGCACGGTATCCGACACTACAATCCAAACCACTCACCACATGTGAGTTCATACCCCTTTAAATTAACCTTTGAAATAATTTAAATGTTTTAAATACTTTATGGGGGGATAAAAGTTCAATGCTTATAGTTATTGAAAGCAATCACATGTGATTGCATTAATCATATGTGATTAATAACTAGAAAACCAATGATTTTATCACTGTTCAAACTGTTTATCAAACTGGTTTACTTTGAAATGTTTTACAAACTCTTTTACTTACCAAATACTTTTATTTAAACTTTGTTATACTTCTTATAAATTGAATGCCCATATATGTATAGATATATAAGCAATGTTTAAAGGGCTTAGGAAGGCCATCCGCCCTATTTCCTTTTTCTCGATTTGGATGTGGTCTGGTGGGATTTCGGGTGACCATCCGAAGGTCGTTTCAATATTAGTTATATATCAATTATACATATATAGACATAAAAGTACTTCCATATTCATGCGTACTATACACATTACTAGTAAGTTACCATCGGGGTAACACAGGATCATACTACTACAACTGCTAGACCAATGAGTCAGTTCATTCATGAGTCTATACTAGAAAGAGAACATATACAACAATACTAGAAAGAGAACATATACAACTATGCTAGAAAGAGATCATATACAACTATACTAGGAGGAGAACATATACAACTATACTAGAACGAGAAACAGTACATATACAAGAATACGATAACAATTGTGATCCACTAGATCGGAGCATGCCTTAAATGTCATGGCCCGACTTGTAGCCAAAATTCTCTTGGAGGGAGAGTGTGATTTTGCGTATAGATCTATACTAGATTGACTATCCTACACCTTGCTGCTAGCTACAGCCGGACCTGCAGGTCTGTGGGTGCCAAACGTCATTTCGTTATTACGACCATTCGTATGTCGTTGTTACCAGTCGATAGTATGGTGCAATTATCACATTATACCTTAATATAAATCCGGTTTAAGGTAGTTAGTACAGCAGTAGTTCCTATAATACAAAACTACAGTACTACAATGATTTACCCATTACATATTTTTAGTGATAACCTCACTTAAACATTAATGTACAAACTATATTTGGTAAATGATAGTTACACTTGGGAAATTACACACTTTTACAACAAACGAGCATACAAAACAGTTAAGCCTTGGTAGAAGGCTACTTTAATAGAAAATATAGGTTTTTCTGAGAGATTCAAACTTGTAACAACGGAAATTTTTTTTTTTAAACAAATTTTTCGTTTCAAAAGGAAGTATTTTCATCCAAAACAAGGCATAAACATTCAACGTGTCATATCATAATACAAATCATATGAATCCCAAGATCATAAGTCATCTATCAGTGTGTACAGATCACGCCGACGCCTTCCCACGGTCCTCGCTAGTACCTGAAACACATACACAATAACTGTAAGCATAAACGCTTAGTGAGTTCCCCAAAATACAACTTACGCACATACGCCTTTCCAGGCCCTGACCTTCCGGTCCATGTGTCTCAGGGGACTTCCGTCCCTGCTGGGTAAACCTTCCGGTCCTACCCACGCCAACCCTTCGGTCCACACTACAATGCCTTCCGGCCCATAACATATTCGCCTTCCGGCCCATAACATAATGCCTTCCGGCCCACATTAAACTTATCATACATAGCGCATATAACAATTAACTTATCACATATAACACATATGTCTCATATCATATCCGACCTTCCGGTCACACAATCAAACCCTTCCGAGTACAGTATAGTGAGAAGACTCACCTCGTGAATATCGATAGCTAGCAAATCCCGAAATCACTCGTGCTCGATCCTCCGAGCTACAATCTCCCTATAACATCATACATCTCTTATTAACACTTTTTATCTCTAAGGTTGACTATCCCTAAGAAGTCAACACAGGTCAACTCTGGTCAACGGTCAACGGTCAAATTTGACCGGACTCGGCGAGTGCACAAGGGCAACTCGGCGAGTCTAGACGTTTTCACCAACTCTCTAGGATTCCCTTCTTACACGTCGAGTACTCCCCCTAACTCGACGAGTTCCACCTGGAAGAATCGCGGGGCCAACCCGACTCAACTCGCCGAGTCTCAAGAACAACTCGGCGAGTCCCAGCTCGACTCAGTCCACCTGTCAACCCTCTCTAACTCACCCTGACTCACTGAGTCAACCTATGACTCGTTTGGACCACTCACTGAGCGAACTCAAGGCAATCTTCAAGCTACTCGCCGAGTCTGCTCATCGGACTCGGCGAGTCCATACCATGCAATCACTCAAACTCGCTTCTAAGGTCAGATCTGCTCCAACAATTCATAGATCTGGCCTTCCTAGACTGATTCATCACGTAAAGCCCCAAACTTGGTGTACATACAACCTCTAAATGTCCATATATGAAGAATTATCAACAAATATCACAACTCAAGGTCATAACCTCCATTGTTCTTCATAAAGCTTGATGAATGAGGCTCTCTGGACCTCTATGGATCCAGATCCAAAGCCTCATCACTAGCAAGGGACTATTTGGCCATCAAATCAACCCAACAAAGGCCACAAGAAGCCCTAAATCCAAATATACTTCACAAAACAGAAGATGAGCCGAAATCATACCTTTAGATCAATGATCTAAGCTTCAAATCCACAGAATAGCAACCTCCTTTGCTTCCTCTTGGCTAGGACTTCCCTCTTCTTTGCTAAACAACACACAAAGGTCAAGAAATGCTTCCTTTCTCTCTCTCAAATCGCTAAAGCACTCTAGGGTTTCTCTCTATGGACTGCTGGGTACAAATGACGGCCATAAGGCCCTTTAAATAGGTCCCAAACCCGAGAAATTAGGGTTTCATTAAACAGCGCGGACTCGCCGAGTCCATATCCTGGACTCGCCGAGTCCAGGCGAATCCCGCATCCAGAATCGCGTCCCTACTCGGCGAGTCTGAGCTCCAACTCGCCGAGTCCCCTCTCAAAACACCAAAATCATAAACAATAAAGATACCTGGAAATTCGGGCTGTTACAAAACTTTTACAAACACTTAAATACATTTTACAAACTTATACTTGAGACACGTTCAAACGTTTTGATAACAAACATCGACACTAAAATACTTATGAACTCTCCAGCTTAATGCTGATAAACTCTTTCAAAATAACTTGTATTCTCAGGTCATCAGTAGACAGGTACCGATGCCAGCTTTTGAGAAGATGGAGCGCCTTCAAGACTCATCATATTATTTTGATTTACATTATATTTTTGGTGTCTAAAACTGTACAGAACACGCTTGTATTAAAATTATATATTTAATGCAATGGATGATGTTGTTTGCTTATTTACATTTACTGTGTTGGGATACTGTACATGACGTCCTCCGCCCCAGAACGTTTCCGCCGTTCTTGGTTTTGGGGTGTGACACTCACCCACCGCTTCCTTGACTGGTGGAGGGTCGTTAGCCAAACGGGTTCGACAGGACTTTAATTCTCCCTTCATTAAAAGTATTAATGATAAATACTAAGTAACTAAACTCTTAATAATACCCAATCTTAGTTACTTAGGAAAATGTGAATAAGGTGCTAATCCATGAAATTACACTTTGCACTTTGTTTAAGTCGGTTAGTGGAGCGTGTGTGGTTAACCGGCACACTAACTCGTATTTAACAAGGTAGGCAAATGGTAACTTAATTGTTATCATAGTATCGATGGAGCGTGTGTGGTTAACCGACACATTGATTGAGGGGTAAACAATTAAGGGTACCAAGTAATTTGCATGGTTACTTCACACCTTGTTTTGTGATCCTCGGCATCCCAGTCACAAAACCTGAAGGGCACACTCGAGATTGAAACATGCCATTGAAAGTTCAATGAATCTCAAAGATCTAGGAATTTCAAATCCAATTAAAACCTAATTAATTATTTCGTTTTTCATGGTGGAAATTGGTGAATCGTCATTCACCTACCTTCAAATATTCTATAGCTTGGATTACGGCATCCCTCTTCCAAGTCATAAAATAGTTTGTTGGGTCCTAGCCTTAATATTTCATATTGGGTGTTATATTAAGGACTTTAAATCAACTATCTTGAATATCTCCCAAAAGATGTCAAGTTCAGACATCTATGATCTTCCCGAACTGTTGATCTCGCAATACATTGCAGATGAGGACATGAGGAGGATGAGATATCATTCCATGTTGAGGGATAATATCCGAGAGTTTGTGAGCTTTACAGGGTGCAAAACCCTAAATGAGATGGTAGAGAAGGCCCGAGAGCGGGAGATAGAGTTAGGGCTTCACACTAAGCGAAATCCAAAGCAGGTTCAGACAGTTGGGGGTCAAGCTAAAAAGCGTAAGACCTCTGATTCTTTGGGTAGGGGCTAGCAGGACTGTGGTTGGTGTGCCAAGTGCGGGAAATCGCACAGTGGAATTTACACGGGAACAGGCCTGGTATGTTATATATGTGGTCAGTCTGGCCATACGAGCAGGGATTGTCCCAAGAAGGGCTTGATATGTTTCCACTGTAACCAGGCTGAACATAAAAAGGCCAATTGCCGAGGTTGCAGGGAGGAGGAGGAGGAGCAGTGTCGGCGCCTGCGCCCGCCACAATGAGGATCGTTGATGGCCGTCGTGTTAAGGCGGAAGCTCCAACAGTGAAGAGCCGCATAATTCAGTTGACTAGCGAGGAGGCCCGGGCAGCGCCAGACGTTGTCACTGGTATGCATTTACCTTCAACTCTATATTTATTTTTAATTCTTATGTGTATATGTGTGCTCATGTATAGGGACCTTTTTGGTCAATGGTATGTCTGCTTACATTTTGTTCAATTTGGGAGCTACCCAATCAATTGTATCTCTTGCGCTTAGCAAGAAGTTTTGGGATGCGTTAGGAACTTTAGATTCCCTGCTTGACATTGAGATTGCGGACAACTGCACTGTGAGTGATGCGAGGGTGTATCGGGACCATGTCTTGAATGTGCTTGGGGAGAGGTTTCGTGTTGATTTGGTCCCAATACCATTGCGAGGGCTGAAGGTGATCATCGAGGTGGATTGGTTGGGGGCCAATGGGGCCATGATTGATTGCGAGCGCCAACTAGTGACGGTTCAAACCCCAAGTGGGGGAGAACTGGTTATTCATGGAGAAAGGGCCTCATAGGGGCCAACACTCTATTCGGATGTGAGGGCTAGGAAGCTTCTCCATCAGGGTTGTTCGGGATTTTTGGCGTACATCTCAGATACGAGGGTTAAGCCTACAATAGATTTGGGTAGTGTGCAAGTTGTACAACATTTCCGGGATGTTTTTCCCGAAGAGTTATCGGGGGTGCCTATGGAGAGGCGGGTAGAGTTCCGTATTGATTTGGTACCGGGTGCTGCTCCGATAGCCAAAGCACCGTACCGGCTGGCTCCGCCCGAGATACAGGAGCTATCTACGTGGCCTCTGGAGTTGCTAGACCGAGGGTTAATCCGTCTGAGCAGTTCCCCGTGGGGAGCACCGATCATGTTCGTGAAAAAGAAGGACGAATCACACGGGATGTGTACTGACTATCGGGAGCTGAACAAGTTAACGGTGAAAAACCATTATCCGCTTCTGAGGGTCGATGATTTGTTCGATCAGTTACAGGGTGCATCTTGGTTTTCCAAGATTGATCTCCGTTCGGGGTACCATCAGATGAGGATTTAGGATGAGGATATACAAAAGACAACTTTTAGGACTCGATACGGGCACTATGAGTTTGTGGTGATGTAATTCAGGATTATCAATGCCCCAACAACATTCATGGATCTCATGAACAGGGTGTGTAGACCGATGCTGGAGCGATCAATGATCGTTTTCATTGATGATATCCTTGTCTATTCTAAGACCAATGAGTAGCATGAGCAGCATCTGAGGGAGGTACTTGAGACACTGAAGATGGAAAGGCTATATGCCAACTTCTTAAAGTGTGATTTCTGGTTACGAGAAGTGTAGTTTTTGGGGCACATGATCAACCAGAAGGGTATTTCTGTTGATCCAGCCAAGGTTGAGGCGGTGATTCGGTAGAAGTGCTAAAGAATGCATTTGAGATCCGTAGATTCTTGGGTTTAGCTGGACATTATCGGAGATTCATCCAGGATTTCTCCAAGATCGATGTACCATTGACTCGTTTGACCAAGAAGAATGTGACTTTCCGGTGGGGCCAGGACCAACAGTCGGCTTTCGAGACCTTGAAGCAGAGGTTATGTGAGGCCCCGATTCTAGTATTACCTAAGGAGCTGGACGTTTTGGTAGTGTATTTTGATGCATCGATCTCTAGGTTAGGGGCGGTACTGATGTAGACAGGGCATGTGATCGCGTACGTCACGAGGCAGTTGAAGCCTCATGAGGCAAATTACCCCACTGACGACCTGGAATTGGGGAGCAGTGGTGTTTGCTCTCAAAAACTGGAGGCATTACTTGTATGGGGTGCGGTGCACCATGTTTACTGACCATAAAAGTTTGAAGTATTTGATGGATCAGTAGAACGTCAACATGCGACAGAGGAGGTGGTTGGACGTACTAAAAGATTATGACTATGAGATCTTATACTATCCAGGGAAAGCCAACGTGGTGGTCGATGCTTTTAGGTATAAGATGGCGGGTTCTCCAATTGGGAATTTTTGTTTGAGGATGATTGTGATCTCTCCATTGTTGGATATGATCAAGCAGGGTTTGAAGAGAGAAAACTGAAAATTAGAGTGGATAAGGGGTCAGATTCCTTTGTTTGTCCAGGACAGTCAGGGTCTCCTGACCTAATGTGGCCATGTGTGGGTTCCAACATCTAGAGGAGTGAGGTAGAAAATATTGGAAGAGGCACACAGGTCCATGTTCTTTATACATCCAGTGGCTACAAAAAATGTATAGAGACTTGAGACTGAGTTACTGGTGGCTCTACATGAAGTGGGAGATCGCATGGTTTGTGGAGTGGTGCTTGACCTACCGGAAGGTCAAGGCTGATCATCAGCGGACTCATGTCATGGTTAAGCCGCTACGCATTCCCATGTAGAAATGGGAAGAGATCACCATGCACTTCATCACGAAGTTATCGAGGACAGCGAGGGGTGTGGATGTCATATGGGTTATTATGGATAGATTGACGAAGAGTGCCCACTTTATTTCGATTTCTAAGAGCATCTCCACGGTGAAATTAGCGGATATTTACGTGCGAGAGGTGGTGGTTAGGCACAGGGTTCCAGTGGCGGTAGTCTCCAACCGAGATGTTTGATTCACATCTAGTTCTGGAAGAAGTTCCACCAGGAACTGGGCACTCAGTTTCATTTCGGCATGGAATACTACCCTCAGACAGATGGCCAGAGCGAGGGGTTCATCCTTACACTCGAGGATATGCTTCGGGCGTGCGTGTTGGATTTTTGGAGGAAGTTGGGATACATACCTCCCATTGGTAGAGTTTTCGTATAACAATAGCTATCATGGTACTATAGACCGTCCCCAGTTTGAAATGTTGTACGGGCATAGGTGTAGGACCTCAGTTTGTTGGGGCGAGGTTGGACAACGAGTCATGGGGAGCACCGAGGTTGTGCTCGAGACTACCGGGTTGATTCAACAGGTGCACAACCAGCTGCGAGTTGGATAGAGCCATTAGAAAAGTTATGTTGATCGGCGTTGATCAGATCTTGAGTTCCAGGTGGGAGGCTTTGTGTTATTGAAAGTGTCGCTGTGGAAAGGAGTAATCAGGTTCCGGAAGAGGGGTAAGTTAGGGCCTCAATATATTGGCCCTTTCAGGATTTTGGCCCTGATGGGCAAGGTGGTTTACCGGTTGGACCTATTGGACGAGATTAGCCAAATTCATGACACCTTCCATGTGTCCCAGCTTCGGATGTGTGTCATAGACAAAGATGCAGTCATTTCTCTGGATGACATTTAGGTGAATGAGAGCCTGAACTACATTGAGTGGCCTATTGCAGTCTTGGATAGGAAAGTTAAGGTCCTTCGTAATAAAGAGGTGATGCTAGTGAAGGTGAAATGTCAGTACCGAAGGGGCTCTGAATGGACATGGGAGCCGTACGAGGAGATGAAGGAGTACTACCCTGATTTTTTCACATTAGCAGACTTCAAGGACGAAGTCTAGTTCAAGTGGGGAATATTTGTAATACTCGTTCCAGGTATCAATTGCTTTTCTGAATTTTAGAGCATTACACCGGAACTCGACAAGTTGGGGAGCTCCAACTCGTTGAGTAGAGTTTATTTTGTTGTATTAGGTGTCTAAACCCATAACTATAACTGAGATGTACTTGACCCAACGGTAGCATGGTCCTTTTGGGTTTTGCCTTCACCATTGCAATTCGATAGGATGGAGTTTTGAGAATAAGGTTGTTTGTGATTTATTAATATACTATAAGCATAATATATTAATTGAGAAATCATATTATTTAATTACTATTGATCAAGAATTAATTTGGAATTAATTTAGTGTTCAAAATAGACTAATTAAATATATGGGGACTGATTACGTAAATCAATGATTCTTATATTGTGGGCCAAGGATCCATGGTTATTTAGGATGGGCTAAACCAATATGATAGTTCATAGAGGTTTAACCCATGGAGCCTAAGTAATATGAAGGGTCATGGTGCATTAGGGTTTCATGGATGAAACCCTAGCCTTTGTAACACTATAAAAGCAAACCCCTAGAGCTAAAATCAGTTGCCCATTCATTCTAAGAGAGTGATAATCAATTTTGAGCTAACTAGTCTATTCTCTCAAGCCTCCTGTTGCATTTGGTGATTATGACACATTAGAGGCATCACACTTCAGGTGCTAAAGCTTTCTAAGGCCAAGAACTACAAACTACATCAAGAGGTATTCATCTAACTTGGTTTTTATGTTATATATCCTCTATTGTATGATAGTTAGAATGTATGCTTTGGAAAATTGAAATTTGTCACACCCCAAAACCTAAGAACGGCGGAATACGTTCTGAGGTGGAGGACGTCATGTACAATATCATAACAATTGCATAATAGTAAAAATAAGCGACAACAACCATTGCATTAATATAGTGATTTTAAATACAAACATGTTCTATATAGTTAATAGACACCAAAATTATAACAAAAATAAAATATGAGTCTTTTATACGCTCCATCTTCTCAAAAGCTGCACCAATACCTGTCTATCTTTGACCTGGGGATACAAGTTATTTTGAAAACGAGTATCAGCATAAAGCTGGCCAGTTTATAAGATTTTAGTGCCGTTGCGTGTATAAAAGTGTTTACAATCATGTAATATAACATCTGAATTTAATAGTTGGGAGTAGTAGGAATCCCTAGAAAATCCTATATTGTCCAGAATTGTATATTTATATGTTAATTTCCTTCGAGTGTGTAAAAGTATTTCCACTGAAACTTTCAGTTGTAAAAATAAGGTAATAAATTTCATTCAAGTAACATAAATGAGGAAAAGTATTGCCGGTTGGCGGTAGTAGTGTTGCTAACTTCAATTAGTAATATATATTTATTTACTTCGGGAAGTTAGCTTGGACTTTAAGTCTTAGTGTGTTAATTTGGATATGGATGTGATCTCTCATGTAACCAAACTGAGTGATAATAGAAGGTCTGATGACCTTCCCTGTCATACGTAGTGTAGCGATGTAGTGCCACCTCTAGGCCTAGTCGTCTCGGACTGTGGTTAATAGTCGGGATGTAATAGCGTCTGTCCCATGTAGATCTATACATGTAGTGTTGCTTTCCTTTCGGGAAGCTCTGGTTACATGGTATTTGCGTCGTAGAGTGTCGTATAGAGGGATAGTGTGTTATACTCTGGATTAGTGTATTCTCTTGTATTATAGTATAGTAAACTTTTAGTATAGTAGATAGAGTGTTCTCTTTAACGTGCATTAACTTGTAGTAGTAGTAGTTATAGTGAGTATAGTAGTGATAGAGGTAATGAGCAGTAGTCTTAACTATACCTATTATAGTTAAATAGAGTGTGGGATTGCATGCCTTTGATTTACAAAGGTATTGAATAGGATGACGACTTTCATATCTAACACAAACATATATGATATATAACCAAGAAATCAACGACAGTCGGATGGATAACAATATACCCTAAGACCACAATCAAACAAGAACAGGAAATAAGGTGAGCTATCGGTCCTAAGTCCTTCAAGTCTTACTTATATAAATATATCAGTGTAGATATAGTTTAAAAAAAATTGAATTAGTTTAAACATAGTTTGAAAATAGTTTAACAACAATTTAACCTAGAAAATGCGTTTGATAATTATTTAAAACACTTTTATTGATAAGTAACTAAAAGTATCGAAAATCCTTTTTGGTTGCAAGTTATAAATCACATATGATTTGATACTAAAACTTGTTGCATTTAACTTGTATCCCCCCTAAAACATGTAAAAACATTTAAAAAGGTTGATTAAGGGGTATGAACTCACCTGCAGCGAGTTTAGTGGGTAAAGTTGCCGGGTAGAATGCTAGACGCAAAATGAGAATATGAACACTCATACGGATCCTATGAAACATGTAGTGACACATACTGGTGTCTAATTAGTTATCTAATCACTAAATAAGTAAGTAATTACACCCTAATGCATGAAATCACTTTGTTGTATGTGTTAGAAGGCTATTGGGTTGCAAGGAATTAGTGTAAGGCCTCACTATGGAGTTTACTCCTCAAATTCTCACCTTAGGTGAGTTTATGGTTGAGGGACCAATTCCTCCATGAGTTTACGGCCGTAAACTCATGGGAGGAGTATATTTGTGTGCCTTAAGGTTTCTTGTATCACTAGGAAGGGTTCTAGGGTCAAATCCAAGGCTTGAGGGGTGTTTAGGGTTCAAATGGGGTACTCCCTTGGAGTTTGCGGTCCTTGGACCACTCCTTGGGAGTTTACGGTCATAAACACTAGGGTTTATGGCCGTAAACCCTTTAGCACAACATTCACTTCGTGTTTTGTGGTCCTAATCTCAATCATACAAGTTTCTAGCCCAATAATCATGCTAAGGAAGGACTTAGGGGCACCAAAACACCATTTATGGTGTTTACGGTTTTGGTGTTTACGGTTCATGAATATTCATGGACCGTAAACACATGTTAACCCTCCTAAAGGCCCGATTTTTTGGTTTCTAGCTTCAAGCATGTATGTTTCTAAGTCAAGGACGAGTATTAGAAGAATTTTGGAGGGATTTTGGGCTTCAAAAACCCCCTTAAGAGTGTTTATAGTTTTTTGGAGGTATTCCTAAACCGTAAACTCGAGTTTTTAAGGTTTTGAGTGATTAAATCTCGGGTTTGTATGAATGCAAAGCTAAACAACAAGCTAGGGAGTATTACTTACGATTTTGGAGCTTGAATGAGGTGATTCGTGAACAAACCCAACTTCTAAAGAGAGAAAGTAGAGAGAGCTTTAGGAGTTGGGAAAGCCTCAAATGGAGGCCAATCAACCCTTTTATAGGTTTTGAGTTGCTGGCCAGGTGGGGATCCACCCCATACCAACGTTAAACGGAGTTGAAAATTTTTACCCAATTAAATGGTCGTAATCAAAAACTTTTTCCAACTAAACGGGGGGTAATTCATGTGTTTTTATTTATTTCATTATGACACTAATAAAATAAAATAAAATAAAATATTTATTGATTTGTCCACCCCAAATGTTAACGGAATCTTAATAAAAATAGAATATTCTATTAACGGAAACGGGTTACAACAACGGAATAAATTTCGGGTTGTCACAAAATTGCATGTATAATTAGAGAAAACATAGATCCAAAGCATCTAGGGTTGCATGTGCACTACAGGAGTGTTATAGTGCTTAAAATCCAACAGTGGTATGAGAGCCTAGGATTGTTTTCTATTATATTTGATGCTTGGTTATTTTTCAAAACTAAAAAAATTGATTTTCTGGCCTCTGACTGATGAACTCGCCGAGTCCATGAACTGACTCGACCAGTTCACTCACTAAAAGGGCAACTTGACGACTCCAGTTCGTGTACTTGTCGAGTAGAGGCTTTTGGTTGCAGAATTTTAAGTTCATAATCATATATTGTCTTGTAATCATAAAAACCGTATTTTCTTATTTGGTAATGATGATCCTCATCTAATTAAAGGACAATTGTCAAATTTTAAGATAATAAGATAATTATTTGTATTATTTGATATGAATTGCCTTGCTATATGAATTAGATTAGATCAATGGTATATTATATGTTAATGTTATTTAAAATTGATCTAAGTTTTTCTTGAAATGAGTTTTGTAACTTCTCCTCAAGTGATATGATCAGTCTCATTCATGAACACTAAAACCCATAAGTTTTCATAAGTTATGGAAACCAAAAGTTTTGAAGAGTTACAAAATTTGCTCACAAGTTTTGGAGTTTGTAAAGTTCAAAATTCAACCCTTATACTATTATAATATAATTAGTTTAATTTTATATATATATATATATATATATATATATATATATATATATATACATGTATGTATGTATGTATAAGACAAGCTAGTCTTACCGTTAGTAGGTCTCATTCACAAAGTCGGTCTATAAGGGGGTATAATGTTACTGCCTATAAAATGGTGGTTTAATGAGTGTCCACTCTCACCTACCGCTTCCTTGACTGGTGGAGGGTCGTTAGCTGAACGAGTAAGATAGGACATTAATTTTCGTTAAAAGTATAATGATAATTATGAAGTAACTAAATGTTTTATTAAATTCCCAATCTTAGTTACTTTAGGAGAAATGTGAAAATGGTGATGTTCCATGACATTGCACTTTGCACCTTGTTAAGTTGTTAGTGGAGCATGTGTGGTTAACCGGCACACTAATCTGGGGCTAAAAAGGGTAGCAAAGGGTAGCTTGATGTTAATCATAGATCAATGGAGTGTGTGTGGTTAACCAGCACATTGATTAGGTGATTTTTAACACTAAGAGTACCAAGTAAATTTGCATGGTTATTCACACCTTTTTTGTGATCCTCGGCATCCCAGTTACAAACTTGAAGGGAACAATCGAGATTTAAACATGTCATTGAAAAGTTCAATGAATCTCAAAAGAATCTAGGAATTTCAATCCAATTAAAACTTAATAATAAATTTTGTTTTCATAGTGGAGATTTGTAAATCGTAATTTACCTACCTTCAAATATTTTGCAATTGGATTACAACATCCCTCTTCCGAATTGTAAAATATTGTGTTGGGTCGTAGCCTTAATATTTCATTTTGGTGTTATATTAGGGATTCTCATCTAATCTAAACTTTGTTCTTCTCTCTTTTCAGACGTCTATCCCAAATAATGCTTCAGGATCCAACCCTTCTAGCTCATTCTCCCTCATGAACTTGGGTGGGATAACTATCTTCGATGGGTCAAACTTTAATGATTGGATAAGAAACATTCGTATGGCCCTTTTCTATGAGGACAATGAGTATGTCCTCCATAAAGAGCTAAAGGAGATTGATGAACAAATTGCAACTCCCGAACAAATGGAGGAAATAGGGTTCATAAGAGGGACGCGATAAAGGTGTCGTGCATTATGATTGCTACTATGACTGTTGAGCTTCAAAAGTCCTATCAGGACTTCTGGCCCTACGAAATGCACTAAGATTTGATGGAAAGGTACCATCAAAGTGCTCGATGGGAAAGGTATGAGATCGTTTCCTCCATGATCAAAACCAAAATGAAGGATGGAGAGTCCATCTCGACCCACTTGCAAAAGATGCAGAGATATCTGGACCGCTTGTTGAAGTTGAATTGAACTTCGATGAAGAGTTGGCCATTAACATCATCCTACATTTGTTTCCTTCTTGTTATGATCATGTCTATATGATCTATCATATGAATAAGGAGGAGGTCACTCTTAGCAAGCTTCAAGGCCTTCTAAGAACTATAGAAAGCAACTTGGAAGGAAAGTCAGTTGTACCTACTGTTACTGTTGCTGCCTATGTTCTTGAAATTGGACATGGGAAAGGAAAGAACAGGAAGGCTCCTTATAAGAGCCGCAAGGGAAAGTCTCTTCATGGATCCTCTTCCAGTGGGACCAAAGTTAGTTCTGCCAATCCCTCTATCAATCCAAAGGAAGCAGAGTGCTTCCATTCTCATGAAAAAGGCCACTAAAAACGAAGCTGCCCCAAATACTTGCAGGACATTAAGGATGGGAAGATAAATCCCACCTTCATAGGTATTTACACTACTCTTTCTAATAACCCATCACATGCTAATTCTAGGGTCCTTGATATAGGTTGTGGATTTCATATTTGTTCTGATTTGCAGGGACTAAAAAGAAGTAGGAATGTGGAGCACAGGAAGATAAAATTAAGCATAGGAAATAGGAAAATGCCATATTTCATCAAGATTGGAGTTTATTCTTTATTTCTTAGTAGTGGGTTAGAATTAAAATTTAATAATTGTTGTTACTCTTCGGATATGGAGAGAAATATTATTTCCTTTCATAATTTGTATAAACAAGGTTTTACATTTTCTTTTAATAATGAAATTGGTAGTATTAATTATTATTATAATGGTACATTTTATTTTGAAGCATTACCATGTAATGGTATGTATAAAACTGTGATGGATGTAGATAACCAAGGAAATAATGTGTTGAATATTGATTTGTCCAATGTTTTTGGACAAGGCATGCATGTGGCATTGTTGTCTTGGACATGTCAACAAGAAGCACATAGCCCAACTCCAAAAGGATGGAGTTTTGGAGTCATTCGACTTGAAATCGGATGACACTTGCGAATATTGTTTTCTTGGAAAGATGACCAAGTCACCCTTCACTCGTACTTGTGAAATGGGTGAAGGTCTGTTGGAACTCATATACATTGATATGCGTGGACCCTTCAAAACCACCACAAGGGATGCTAACCGCTTCTATGTGACTTTTACTGATGATTACAATAGATATGGCTATATCTACTTAATCAAGCATAAGTTAGAAACCTTTGCAAAGTTCAAAGAGTTTAACCATGAAATGGAGAATCAATTGGGCAGGAAGATAAAGATGCTCCGATCCGATCAAGGAGGTGAGTATCTTAGTATCGGGTTCCTAGACTATCTTAAGGAATGTGAAATTGTTTCACAATTGACGCCACCTAGGACACCACAACTTAATGGTGTGGCTGAGAGGCGCAATCGAACCTGTTGGACATGGTTCATTCAATGATGAGTTGAGCTTCATTGTGTATCTCATTTTGGAGGTATGCCTTAGAGACTGCTGCCCATATCCTTAATCTAGTCCCTACTAAGGAGGTTGCCAAAACACCTCACGAGATGTGGACAGGGAAGGTTCCCTCGTTATATCACATCAAAGTTTGGGGTTGTGACGCTTTCGTGAGACACGAGACTCATGACAAGCTCGAACCTCGTAGTGAGCGATGTATTTTCATCAGCTACCCGTAGAAGTCCTTTGGATATCTCTTCTATAGACCGAGTGACAATGTTGTCTTCGTTGCGAGGATATGGGTTTTCCGAGAGAGAGAACTCATATGCCGAGAGGATAGTGGGAGACAAATTGACCTTGAAGAGCTGCACGAGTTAAGTGATGAAGGAACCTCAAACACTAGTGCTCAACCCGATGAGGAAACTCTTGTTGAACCAATTGATGAGTATGTACCTCTAAGGCATTCCAGTAGAGTTAGTGTTCCACCTATGTTATATGGTTTTCATATAACAGCTGAAGGTGATACACTTATCAGTGATAGTACATTGATAAATGTGGGTGAAACTAATAAGTACAAGGAAGCTATGATAGGCCTCGAGTATTCTAAATGGAAAGAGGCAATGGACAGCGAGATTTAGTCCATGTATGGCAATCATGTTTGGAACTTGGTTGACAATGTACCGGGTCATAACACAGTCGGGTGTAAATGGATCTTCGAAAGAAAACTGACATAGATGGGAAAGTACACACATATAAAGCGCGATTGGTTGCGAAGGGCTTTACTCAAACTCAGGGAGTTGACTATGATGAGACCTTCTCACTAGTAGCGACGATGAAATCTATAAGGGTTATGCTTGCCATAGCTGCATTTCATGACTATGAAATATGGCAAATGGATGTCAAAACCACTTTCCTTAATGGAAAGTTGGCTGAAGATGCTTACATGTGTCAGCCAGAGGGTTTTGTCGATGCAAAGTACCCTAACAGAGTGTGTAAGCTTGAGAAATCCATTTATGGATTGAAACAAGCATCTCCCAGATGGAATTTTTGTTTTGATGAGAAAATAAAAGAGTTTGGATTTTCGAGAAGCAAGGATGAGTCCAGTATATATGTCAAAGCTAGTAGGAGTATAGTTAGCTTTTTGGTGATAAGTGGATGACATACTACTAATAGGAAACGACATCCCAACCTTGCAGGAAATTAAGTCCTTGCTTGGGATATGTTTCGCTATGGAGGACCTTGGAGAAGCTTCCTATATTCTAGGGATAAGGATATTGAGAAACATGAGTAAAAGACTAATAGGACTTAGTCAAAGTACCTACTTGGACAAGGTATTGAAGCGTTTCGGCATAGAGAACTCCATAAAAGGTGACTTACCTATCCAAAGCAATACCAAACTGAGTAAGATGCAGAGTTCGAGTATAGAGGCCAAGATAGAAGAGATGAGTCGAGTACCACATGCTTTCTCAATTGGCTCGATCATGTATGCTATGACTTGTACTCGCCCTGGTGTGGCCTTTGCTTTGAGCATGATCAGTAGATATCAAGGGAATCCTGGTAAAGCTCACTAGACTACAGTAAAGAACATTCTTAAGTACTCGTGGAGGACTAAGGACTAGGTTCTTACCCTCGGTGAGAGTGGTGACTTAAGAGTGATAGGGTATTGTGACACCAGTTTTAAGACCGACAGAGAAAATTTGCACTCTCAGTTGGGCTAGGTGTTTATTGTAAATAGAGGAGTTGTAACATGGAAATGTTCCAAGCAAGAAACAGTAGCTAGTCCAACGTGCGAATCGGAGTACATAGCAGCAAGCGAAGCATCGAAAGAGGCGATATTGTTGAAAAACTTCATCGGAGATCTTGGAGTTGTTCCATCCATAAAATAGATTGTGGAAGTTTTCTGCGATAATGAAGGGGCAGTTGCCTTAACCAAGGAACCTAGAGATCATGGTAGACCCATGTTTATCGACAGAAAGTACCACTTCATAAGACATTAAGTAGAAAAAGGACACCTTGTGGTGAAGAGGATATCGTCAGAAGACAACCCAGCAGATCCCCTTACGAAGGGACTGAGTCGGTTTAAGCACTTGCAGCATGCAAGGGGCATTGGGCCAAAGGGGGATATTAGTTTTAGTGATTAGATAAATATTTAGAAACATGTAATAGCTAAATTCTAATTGACATTTGATGATTAAAAAAAAGGAGTTTTATTTATAAGTAAAGTTTCTATCTTGTGTCTATTATTTACTATTGTTTCACTTTTGCATGTTTTGACTTCCAAAATAATAAGATTATTCAAACTGTCCACAGTCGATCATACTTTCGAAGTAGGTTATGAGGCTAGACTGTCATGAATTGGTTTGTAGATTGTATAAGGTGTTATACATAGCAAAATTATGCTACAACGTTCATGAGTGCTCCTGTAATAAGATTTGAGTATTGGATTAAACCCACGCTCACATGAATCACTTCATGGAATTTATCACGAGTGATTGTGAGATGATAATATCATTTAGTCTTCAAACCAAGATGTATGAGTTGTTGCCTACAATTTGGTTATGCATTGTTGATGTGAAAATGCATTAGTAACTTTATGTTATAAAACGTATCGTTGTGTATGATTTAACGAGTAGTTAGTACAAGCATATAATGTTGAAGTTTATATGTTCATTTTATCCTAAGAGGATTAAAAGTGATATCTTGGGCCCCTCGATGATTTTTTTTTGACTTATGTGTCGGGTCCGGTCAGAAGTAAATTGATATGTTTAATTATGCTCTATGTTAGACAAATCGGGAATCGGGAAACAAACAGCAGGACAATAAGTATGACTATGTTCCATGTATTTGTCTGCATGATGTCTTGAAGAACAGAGGAATATATGATCCCTTATCTAAAGGACGTGTCACTGATTATGTCAGAGTTTGACAGTAGCTTTTGAAAGCTACGATTGCTAATCGGATTTTAAAGTTACCCTGCAGTTATAGTTATTAGACTTATCCAAGTGGGAGACTGTTGGATTAGGTGTCTAAGCCCATAACTATAACTGGGATGTACTTGACCCGATAGTAGCATGGTCCTTTTGGCTTGCCTTCACCAATGCAATTTGATAGGATAGACTTTTGAGAATAAGGTTATTTGTGATTTATTAATATATTATAAGTATAATATATGAATTGAGAAATCATATTATTTAATTAGAATTGATCAAGAAATAATTTTTAATAAATTTAGTGATTAAAAGAGACTAATTAAATATACGGGGACTGATAAGTAAATCAATGATTCTTAACCCATGGAGCCTAACTACTATGAAGGGCCATGGTGCATTATGGTTTGCATGGATGAAACCCTAGCCTTTGTAACACTATAAAAGCAAACCCCTAGAGCTAAAATCGGTTGCCCATTCATTCTAAGAGAGTGATAAAAGATTTTGAGCTAACTAGCCTATTCTCTCAAGCCTCCTGTTGCATTTGGTGTTTGTGACACATTAGAGGCATCACACTTTAGGTGCTAAAGCTTTCTAAGGCCGAGAACTACAAACTACATCAAGAGGTATTCATCTAACTTGGTTTTTATGTTGTATATCCTCAATCGTATGGCAGTTAGGATGTATGCTTTGGAAAACTGAAATTGCATGTGTAATTAGAGAAAACATAGATCCAAATAATCTAGGGTTGCATGTGCACCATAGGAGTGTTATAGTGCTTAGAACCCAACACATTTATGAGACGCGAAAATTAGGACATACCCGACAAGTTAGAAGGCCTAACTCGACGAGTAGGCGTTGTAAAGGGAAACCCTAATTTTTAGGGTTTGCACCAAATATAATCTCCTTAAAACCTTGAGACTGACCATCCATCAGCCTCCAAACCCTAAGAACGTATGTGCTAAACCCTAATCTCCATTTTCTCCCATATTGTCAGCTAAAGTGGCTTTTAGAGCTTAAGAAGAAGATAGTTAGAAGAAGGAGAAAATCCAGCAAACAAGGACCTCATTCTTGAGCTTAATCATCTTGTGGACTATTGTAAGCATCCAAGATTTGTTTTTTATCTTTGAGTATGGCTAGACCTTGAGTTTACTCTTCATTTCCTATCATTCTTGCCGTTTGCTTGCGTGCGGTTCGAAAATCTTGCAACTCTATGAATCTCCAGGGCAAAATGACCCCATAGTGTGCTAGATCTAGCTTTTGGTCAAGCATGGATGCTATGCATGGGTTTCAGGGTATATTTTCCCTCTTTGGCTATTTTGACTTCAAGACATGCATTGAACATGCATGTCCATAAAGTCTCCATCTTTGGAACATTTTGAGTATTAGAAAATCCTCTGGAAAGGAGGTATTCCATATCCCTAGTGTCTTGAATCTTATGGCTAAGCTTTTGAGATTTCCAACCTCTGTTAAGGATTTTAGAGCATTTGGAGTGATTCTAGGGGATAAAGTTTGAAACTTTGTCCTTCTAGACACCTGAAGACCTTAGATCTAAGCCCTAAAGTCTCTGTAATCGATGTAGCATCAGAATGTGCAAACAGGGGGGAAAATCGACAAGTTTCTCTGGCAACTCAATGAGTTAGATCAAGTATTCCCATCTACTTGATATCAAGTGAAATCGATGAGTTTATGGGACAACTCAACAAGTTAGCTAGGGTTTGTCCTGGTTTTCTGCTCTTTAAAGGAACTCAATGAGTTGTTGGATGCACTCCACGAGTTGGGGTCAACATAGACTGTTAACCTTGACTGTTGACTTGGACTTTGACCATGGTTGACCAAGCGTGACTTTGAGGATATTTCTGGTATTCCAGAGTTTTGACAAAACTAGTCATATGATGATTGTACGACATTGAGTTGGAGCTGCGCATTAGGACTTATTTGATCTTATCTTATTAGTTCATCATTTTGAGAGGTGAGTCTTTTCACCATACCAAGGGGTCCAAGGCACCAAGGCCGGCCCATTTCACTATATACTATATGGATAGATATTTGATTAAGTGACATGTCCCTATGACACTTTTATGGAAGTCCTCGAGGGGTTCACGTGGGAATATATTAAGACCATGAGGAGGTTCCTATGGAATTTGGTATAAGTCCTTGGAGGGTTTCCACGGCTTCCTAGTATGTTTATATGTTTATTTCGTATAATATTTATATGATTAGGATAAACCATGTGGAGGTTCCACGACAGTGAGCCAAGACCACATGGGGTTCCGTGGCGGCTAGCAAAGACCACATGGGGGTTTTCGGTGGCACTAGGTGTAAGACCTTGGATGGTTTCCATGGCATCCCTATATGTTTATATGCATGGATTCTGTGGTTATGTAGCTTTTATAGCTAATGTAGATTATCTGATTATGTGGATTGTGTGGGGTATGATCTCGGGAACCCACTAAGCATTAGCTTACAGTTTGTTGATTTGTTTTAGATACTTCTGAGCCTAAGGGCAAGGGCAAGGCTTGATGGCATGGCATGCACTCTCTCAGGCGTTTTTATGGGACACTCTGATATTTGAAATAAAAATTGTGGATTTTTATAATTTGAATATAGTTGCTCTTAAGATTTTGTGGTTTATTGGAAACTTTTTGATTATTTAAAAATAAAAAATTTTATTTGAAAATTGGGTCGTTACATTCTTTCAAAAACTTCAAAACATCTATAGGGTTGCTAAAATCAATTGTTTCCTATGAAATGACTTGTGTACTCAAGATTTATATTAAAGCGATATTGCTAATTAACATATGATACTAATGAGTCTCACTAACAACAACTTGCTATTATTAATTATTTAGTAAAAATTGATTTTAATAAATATTCAATAAACTCTTATAATTAAATTGAAAATTATTTATTTCATGGAAATAATTATTTTCATTAGAAAGTAATATTATATAATTCATATGGTATGAATTAATAATTTGTGTACAACTTTTTGGACTAGCTCAAACCCTTTTGTCTTTTACTCAAAAGAAAAAGTTTGTATTTTATAAAACTTGAGTTATAAAATTTAAACTCTTATATATATATATATATATATATATATATATATATATATATATATATATATATATATATATATATATATATATATATATATATATATATATATATATAATTCTGCAAAATAGAGGAAAAGAAAAAAGTCATGGGATGTCCATTAGTTTATTCAAAAGCAATGAAGCATGGGAGACATGCTTATGACATGGGGACATACGTGTTTAAAGTGTTAAGACCTAATGCTTAATACTTTCACTTTATGCATATAAATAAGAGGCTTGCATTCTTGAAAGGCTTCCTCAATTGTTCCCTCTTAAGACCGTAACCTCCTTAGAAGAGGTTACTCTCTCCTTTTTCTTCTTCTATTCTTCAAGAATACTTGCATCATCATTCCTTCATTAAGTTCATATTGGTTATGAACTTAAAGCTTAAGGGTCTAAGAGTTTATGGACTAGCATCTACATCAAGTTGAGTCATTGGTTGTGTCTCAAATGTTCCACATTCTTCTTCAACTTCCAAGCCTCCCAAGAGGAGCCAAAGAACTACAAAAGTTGTTATTTCTTCACCTCTTCTTTGGTTGGTATTTTAATCTTTCTATAACTTGCAAGAAGATCCTTGGTGGGTATAAAATGTTTATGTTATTTCAAAATTATTAAGTCTTTTGTTGCCATATTTTTTTAGTTTATAAAACTATTTTTGAACTAAAACCCAACAATTGGTTTTAGAGCCAACTTGTAAGTTCAGTTAGATTTTTTATTTTTGGAAATCTTAATTTTTGGAGAATATGGATAACTTGTTTTTTGTATAAAAATAAGTTCATACATATTTTGTATGACAACTTTATATTTGTTATTTTATGTGACAAAAGTTTCATGCAACTTTTGTCATTTAAAGTTGTCTTAGAAAAGCAAAGGTTGTTTTATGTGTATGTTGATGTACATGATGTGCATAAACTAGCCAATGACCATTGTGTTTGTTATTTTCTGTGTTGATTTTTTTATAAAAATGGTTGAGATAATTTATTTATTCATATGGTATATAATAAATTAAATAGATTAGTTTTCATGTTTATTTTTGTAAAGTAATAGATTAGCTTTTAAGAATAACTTATTGTACAAAAATGTAACAAAAAATGAAGTTGGAACCATTTTTGAAGACAAAAAAGCAATTTTCGAGTCTAAAAGGTGTGCATGATTCTCAGTGACATTTTCTGAAATGTGTCACTAATGCTGTTTACAAAGGACTGTTGGACTTTTAGCGACCGTTGCTGAATTTTAGCCTTCAAAAAGTTTTTCCAATCTTTTTCAAGCAATGAGTGTTTACTCAAGTGGGAGCTTCTACAACAACATTACAAGAAGTTTTTTGGTCCCTGTAAATGTACCTTTAGGAATGGACTTGACATCTTTTGTGTTGGCTCACTAAAATGTCATTAGTTGGTTATGTTTGTGCACATATCTTTTGATGTATGTTTGTATTGTTTATTTTATGCAATTATTATGTGTGGTTGGTAAATTAGTTTTTCATATTCTAAAATATTTTTGGACAAAATAAACATCACATGGAGTTTGGGTTTTCAAAATTGGACATAAGATGTAACAAGTTATTATTTTAAAAATAAAACTCAGCTTTATAAAATCGTTAATAATGCCAAACTTTTAAATACTCCATTATAAGTTTTAAAATGATGATTTTTGTAACTTATACAAACTCCATATATATATATATATATATATATATATATATATATATATATATATATATATATATATATATATATATATATATATATATATATATATATATAAGTAATAAAATGAAGTTTTACTAAAGATACATAAGCTTCAAATGCACTCACAATTAATGTCGGTTATTAAAATTGAATTGCGTCAAATTATATAAAAAAATAAAAAAAACAAAATAACTAGCTTTTTATATAGAACCTTTAAAAGTGATTTTCTTTTGAAAATTGAGACAATGGTTTATTATATGTATGTAATAACCATAATATCATATGTTTTTGAACTAGAATTATAAAACACATAAATACCCTTATTTTAAAAACCTCAAATCTATTCAATCCTTTTGAAAAACACCCGCACATCTTTTGTATGCACTGGTGGGATAAATCATATCTAACCACTTAGTGTTGTCTTTTGATGGCCGAGGTGTCTTCGCAATTTCTATAACCAAGTTATACGCCGATTACACAAGTTTTTAAAGTTGGATGATTTTATCGGAAATCTTTTTTGATAAAGAATACCTAAGAAAGAGAGTTCCAAGGCATAGATGGGATCAAACATGTCTAATTAAATTTGTTATTAGAGATCCCATAAATCTAGGAATTATATAGCAAGATATAATTGATAATCGATATCTACCGGGTTGAATTCAAATGGATGGGATAAAGTATACCTAACCATTTATTTATTTTTCAACTTGGATCCTAGGCTTTGATAATTAATGTTTTTGGAAAATAAAAGTGTATTAATTATTGAAGATTAAAAATTGAAAATACTAAATGAATTTTGTTAAAATTTCGTAGTGAAATAATTCATCCTCATTATCAAGAATTATCATTTTCTTTAACAACTTAATGAAACAATAACATTCAATAGATACAACTTCAATGAATAGGTTCATGTCTTAAGAGACAATCTCGTGAGAAATATGAAAATTGTATACACTTAAAGGTCTTAGACATAAACTATTTGCTTTGAGCTATAAACCTCAACATGATACCTAGTAAAAGTATCATTGTGATGCTAAAGATGCTTCTAACATCAAGCTATGAATAGTTATTCATGACTTCTAGGAAGTCTTAGAAAATTTAAACATATATGTGATGATATAACAGGTCAAACAATATCCTAATAAATAAAGTGATGTTTTATTTAAATCTAGTTTAAACATTAGAATAATGCAAGGCTAAAAGAATCACCTTGTGTGATCCAAAAGGCCCATGTTTTATGGATTGAACACCTTTAAGCCCAAGAAATCTCCTAAAGCCCACATAGATAGATCTTGTTTCTTTTGTAAAGAAACTGTACACTGTAAAAGGATCTACTCCTTTTATTTGGAAAGAAAGTCTCGAAGAGACTAGTACTTCTTGTATCTACTAGATAGAAATTATACTTTTCATATAACACTTAGGTACTCGGTACTTAAATGCTAATCTAATATTTGTAAATAGCTTGCAGATTTTTATTGTAGAGTAACACAACTGAGCACAATCAAGTTGGAACTATGCGCTCCGAGTTTAGTTTATTATTTATGCTTTGAACGTAAATTAATTGTAATGTAAAATAATATTTGTTTTGGAAAAATGTATGTTTTAATTTAGCATGTCTTCAAATGTTTGATAACTTACTCAATCGTTTTTCATAACGATAATATTCATATTCTGAAATTGTTAACTTCTATTTATGAGACTATATCTCGTAACAGAATTATAAAGTAAATATCAATATTTTTATAAATAAAATAATGTTCTATATGCAATCAATTTTTGACTTAAACTTGTTTTAAATCAAACTCATCTTTGACATTGTTATCTTGATTATATAAATGTCATTCCATATTCCAACTTCAAGAAAGGGATCTTTGAAGGCAGATAATGTAGTTTATTTGACATATGTAAACCTTATTTATATGTAAAGGATTCCTAATTATATTTTCAGTAAAGTGTAAAGAAAATAATTAAGGAACTATACACTTTGGTATATGACTTCCTTTCTAATGAATATATGAGATGAAGCATAAGATACCAAATCAACTTTATTAACAACTATAGTAGTTTTAATTATACTTTACATGGTAAACCATGATTGTGAAATCCTTGTTGAATATTTCAAAAGTTAAAATACAAACTGGTAAGAACCATCTAAGGCCTTAATGATAATAAAGGAAGAATTAAATCTTACTTGGTATGATTTACTTTCTAATCGATAGGAATATCTTCCTTTAATCTTTTTAGGATAATACTTCAATCACTATTAATTGTATCTTGAATACAAATACCAACTAATAAGTAGATTAAACACTTTATAAGATTTAGTATGTACATGATCCATCCTCATCTTACTAAATGTTTTATGGATTTGAGGCCGGTGTTGGACTAAAGCTTCTCAACCAAAAATCTACTAAATACATATTTTTATAATACTCTAAATGTGGCTTAGATTATTATATGCAAACCCACCAAGAATAGGTTCTATTATTCTTGTGAAAGCTAAGTTAGTAGAAAGCAAGCTTCTAATGACAAAGCAAGTAGGAGGTAGATGGAACTTGAAGGAGCTCAAGAACCATAACTTTAACAAGTAATAGATGGCACTAGTTTTAAAAATGATGGTTAAAATTAATTAATAGCTATTCACAAACAAAAAATGTTCGCATTAATGGTAGAATTCATCTATGACTTGAGAAATGTGGAATCTCTCATTGATGAGATTTTATTGATGGTTTCTAGAAAATCCATCAAATACCAAGATGTTATATTAGATCTCGAATTTGATAAATGACTTAGAGTAATGAACATAAGATGTAATCCATGTATGAGAATCAAGTATGGGCTTGATTAAAATTTATCCCTATAGCAAGGCTAGAAGGAGAAAATGATTCTTTTTAAAAGAATAAATATACAAGGATAACCACACACATTTAAGCTCCTTCTCCATGCTTGGTACCTAGATGATGGGACTGTCATTGGGGATTCAGAGGAGGTGGCTAGAGTGTTGAACATAATTCGGTTGCATGGTCCAGGTTTGGGTCTCGAGTTGAACATTAAGAAAACGGAGATTTTTTGGCCCTCATGTGATGGTAGGAAGCTTCGGGCTGATTTATTCCCTATGGAGATAGGGAGACCTTCTTTGGGGGTAAAACTCCTTGGGGGGGCTGTTAGCAGAGACGCGTGGTTTATTAGTGGGCTGGCCATGAAAAGAGCGATCAATGCTGTTGATTTGATGGGACTTCTTTCGCAACTATGTGACCCACAGAGTGAGCTCCTTTTGCTTCGATCATGTATGGGCATTGCAAAACTTTTCTTTGGTTTAAGAACATGTCAGCCGGTACACATAGAAGAGGCAGCGTTATTCTTTGACAAGGGATTGCACAGGTCTATCGAGGATATGGTGGTATGTGGAGGCCCCTTCTTTGGAGACATTCAGTGGCGCTTGGCTTCCTTACCTGTTCGTTTTGGTAGTTTGGGTTTGTACTCGGCCTACGAGGTTTCCTCCTATGCATTTGTAGCCTCGGGGGCCCAATCTTGGGCATTACAAGACCACATCTTACGTGACAGTGGCATATGTGGTATGGACTCGGATTATCTATGTGCTATGACTCGTCTCCGTGATACGATTCCAGGATTTGACTGTAGCGGTTTCACTAATAAGGACACCGCCCCCCCTAAATCCCAAAAAGTTTTGGCGTGTGCCCTTTTTAGCAAAATCGTCCAAGATATGGAAGTCAACTTCGAGATGATTGTCAGACAGAAAGCTGTGTTTGAGTGTCTGCGGGCGCCTCATGCTCAAGATTTTCTACTAACTATCCCTATTGATGGTCTTGGCCAGCATATGTCTCCTGTGGAGTACCGAACTATCCTTCGTTACCGCCTCATGATTCCCATATTCCCAATTGACGAGATATGCCCAGTTTTTCGCAAGGCATATTTGGATACCTTTGGGGAACACGCGGTTCATTGTAGAGAGCTCCCTGGTTTCAAGTATAGACATGATGTGGTTCGGGATGTTCTCTTTGATGCTTGTCGGCGTGCTGGTATATCTGTGAAGAAAGAAGCGCCAGTGAACTTTTTGACGGACCCGCAGGATGGCAGGTCAACACTTAGACCGGCTGACATTTTGGTCTTTGGATGGATAGGAGGGAAGCATGCGTGCGTGGATCTTACTAGTGTATCTCCTCTCGTTGGTTTGGGGAGCGGAGGTTTCACAGCTGGGCATGCAGCTTTGAAAGCCGCTGCGTGCAAAGTGGTAAAGCACGACAATGCATGTAGAGAAAATCAACATGTGTTTGTTCCTTTTGCATTCGATACATTTGGTTTTCTCGCACCAGAGGTGGTGGAGCTCCATAACAGAGTCCAACGGGTCATGCATTCTAATGTCATATCTCCTAGATCCACAAATGTTGTTTTCAAAAGAATAGGTTTTGCCATCCAAAAAGGGATAGCGGCGCAGCTTGTTGCCCGTTTGCCTTCAATCGATATGTATTGAATTCAAGTGTTAATAGCTAATATTTAAAAGATTTCTGCAAAAAAAAAAAAAAATTAAAGCAAGACTTGTAGTAAAGCGATTCTCTCATATTCATGTCATTGACTATGGTCCTCATCATACTCATGACATTGACTGTGATCAAACCTTTTTTCACAAGTAGCTGTGATTAGATCAACAAGTATATTATTTACTATAATTTCATATTCTTAATATGAGATATAGCAAATAGATTTTATGAAAGACCACTTTTCTTAATAGACATCTACTAAAGGATATATATATATATATATATATATATATATATATATATATATATATATATAGATTAGCCTGGAGGTTTTTTCTAACCCATGTTATCCTAACAAAATGTGTAGAGCTTGAGATCTACTTATGGATATATAGAAAACATCTCAATGTTATTATCATCATTTTATGTAAAACCAGAAGGTGTGTTTTCATATTAAAATGAATAAAACATGTGTGTTTACTAAGAAATAGTGGGGGCATAGTGAAATTCCTTATCTTGTATGAATAAAATATACTTAATCATTTGAAATCACATTCTGACTAAGCAAGGTCGTTTTCACCTTCACTCGTAAAGTGTTTCTAAAATGAAAGACTTAGGAAGGAGAAGATACATTCTTGGAATGTAAAATCTATAAGGGATAGATAAAATGAATGTTAAAAGTTTCATGTCCATATACATATATTGGCAATATCTTGAAAGGGATAAAGAAACAAGATTCTTTTAGAGAATTCTTGGCATTGTTATATGACACCATTTTGAGCTAGCCTCAAAAGTACATAGCTCATAGGCTTGAACTAGATGAAATGATTTATATTTTATTTGCTTAGAAAACGAATTCATCATTTATTCCATATTACGCATAGGATGTTGTATTTGATCATGTTGTAAGCATGTCATAGGATACTAATTGAATACATGGTTAAGTCATTGGATGACTGAGAGAGCCTTCTAAGAGTACTTTAGAAGAAATATGAGAATGTATATGAGACAATCAGTTTAGAAAGGATCTTCATGGAAGGAGCTACACAAGATGTTAATTTCTAACAAATATAAATAATTTTTAAGTATAATTTGATTTGGACTTCATTATAGAATGAAGGGTAAGTTTTGTTAGAATGAGGTCCAAGCAAAATATAATGACACGATCTGCTACAAAATAAGAATACACTACTTTAGAAGTTGAATTAAATTATGATTGGATGAATGGGATCATTGAAAAATTATGTTGATTATTGCCATTCAAGGATCACATAGAAATGTTTGTGACTTCGAGAGCATACTTAATCAATCTAAGAGGCTTTATGTCACTAAAGAACACCAATCATATTCTCCAATATATTTAACTATACTTAGAGTAAAGTTAACTATGGGGATAATAGTATTCATAGAATTCACACAAATTAAATTTTGTCAGACCCATTGATAAGGTCATTCTTTTCAGCTAACTATGAATGGTTACACTTCGGCTGTATGACTTTATTATTCTAGAAATGGGATTTTGATTTGGATTTAGTATTTGGATATTGGAACATTATAACAACAACTATTAGATAATGTTATGATATATTGGGATATAGTCATCACATTAATACTTTTTGTGCTTTATATTAACATGTTTCATCCATGAATAATGTTATTATTCTAAAAGTTCATAGTCGGTTATAATTATGGGATCATTTGTAAAGTAAGACTAATATGAATTGGATTGTTTGACTCTCACTAGATGAAAGTAGGCAAGTGGTTGTAACCAAGTTTCATAGGTACTTGTCATTGAACTAGTATTAAACTGACACGTATCAAGATCATCTCATGGACCGCTATCATGAATGATACTTGATTAAAAGGTACTATCTATGTATCCTTAAAAACTGAGATACACAGTGGGACGTAAGTGTAGGGAATGTTGTGCTTTGATATGGTCAAATGTTGTTCCTTAACCGGAAAATTATAAAAGCCATTTTCAGGTATGGTGTGAACTACGCAAGAGGTTAATGTAGTCAAGATGGGATTTTTTTCCTCTTAAGTGTTGGGAGTTAGACATCTAAGGCGCCTTACCAAAAGTTAAACAACTAATGAGATTGATCGTGATCTGTATCTCATTTTAACATGATGTCTGTAATAAAGGGATAACTGATAAACTTACCTTATATACCAATTGTCGCTTTGAGCTTTTGGGGAATTAGGCGTTGATAGAATGACACAAAGTCGTATGTTTTTGGGGGAAGTGAAATGTAGCTAGACGTTCACCAATGTCTATATCAATGTAATATGAGTCTTGAGCAAGTGGGAGATTGAAAGGTCTAGTATGCTCAAGAGTCATATTAAAGTGATATTACTAATTAACATATGATACTAATGGGTCACACTAACAACAACTTAATATAATTAATTATTTATTAGAAATTGATTTTAATAAATATTCAATAAAATCTTATAATTAAAGTGTAAAATATTTATTTCATGGAAATAATAATTTTCATTAGCAAGTAATATTAAATAATTCATATGGTATGAATTAATAAGTTGTGTACAACTTTTTGGACTAGTTGAAACCTTTTTGTCTTTTACTCCAAAGACAATGTTTATATTTTATAAAACATGAGTTTATTAAATTTAAACTAACTCTTCTTTTTACATATATAATACCAAAAATTAGAGGAAAAGAAAAGAGTCATGGGTTTCCATTAGTTAATTCAAACGAAATGAAGCATGGGAGACATGTTTATGACATGGGGACATAAGTGCTTAAAGTGTTAAGACATAATGGTCAATACTTTCACTTTATGCATATAAATAAGCAGCTTGCATTCCCGAAAGGCTTCCTTAATTCCTCCTTCTTAAAATCGTTACCTCCTTAGAGGAGGTTACACTCTCCCCTTTGTTCTTCTTTTCCTAAAGAATACTTGCATCTTCATGCCTTCTTTAAGTTTATATTGGTTATGAACTTAAAGCTAAAGGGTTTAAGAGTTTATGGACTAGCATCTACATCAAGTTAAGTCATTGTTGCTGTCTCAAAGGTTCCACCTTCTTCATCAACTTCCAAGCCTCACAAGAGGACCCAAATAACTAAAAAGGTTATTATTTCTTCACCTATTCTTTGGTTGGTATTTTAATCTTTCTATAAGTTGCAAAAAGATCCTTGGTGGGTATAAAATGTTTATGTTATTTCAAAATTATTAAGTCTTCCATTGCCATATTTTTTAGTTTATGAAATTATTTTTAAACTAAAACCCAACATCCAATGTCTCAAGTAATTTCTACTATGTATAAAGTTTCTCGGCATCAATATCTAATCTTTCTTCCAACTTGAGTGCTTTTTAAAGACGATGAAAATACAACTTAAGATCTTTATCTTCAAAATACGTCAAATTATATGGGAATAGAAAACCAAATACTTTGTCATACTCTTTGAATTGTTCAAATCTTATCTCAATAGAAGAAATAGCTTGATCGACAATGTATAAGAAATAATTGACTCTAAAATTTTCTTCGGGTGTAAATGAAACTTCTTCGCTACTTGAACTCTCATCAAACATTTTTTTTTTCCTTTCAATCAAACGCTTTTGTGGAAATATTGGATCAATACCCGTTTCAATAGCAATCTCCTTAGCTTCAACATTCGCTTTTGAAAAACCAATTTCTCTATAATCCTTGAAGCACCCAATCAATTTGTTTATTTATGTAATAGCATTATTAAGATGCATATCCTTTGATTGTAACTTCTTACTCACAATTTCCACATGGTTTAGTACTTCATACCAAATAATATTAGATACCAAAAATTCTAAGTCACCAATTTCTTTTTCTGCTAGTGAAGTTGCTTCACTTGCAATTGAAGCATCATTATTTGTTTCTCCAAGTTGAAGTAAAGTGTCATGTACATCCACAAGTTGTAATTTAATAGCCTTTACACTCTTAACACGGCTTTCCCAACGAATTTGTCACAATGACTTAAGACTCCAAGCTTTAAAATTATCTTTCAAAATTTCCCACCTCTTAGTAGAATCTGCAATGATATTATAAATACGTTGGATGAATCCCAAAAAAGTTCTTTTCTTTAACACACTTGTTAGCCATATCACATAATGTTAGCTTAAAAGAATGGCAACCACAAGGAGTGTAAAATGCTCTAGGATTTATATTTAAAAATATATTTTACACTTTTTGGTGTTTTCCTTTTATGTTTACTCTATTATCATAGCCTTGACCACGTATATCATCAATTTGAAGACCAAGAGACTTTAACTCCTCAATTGTAATATCAAATTATCCTTTTCCGGAGGTATCATCAACATTCAAAAAATCTAAAAAGGACTCCTCGATAGTAACAGAATTATATGATAACTTTAAATACCTCACTACTATAGTCATCTGTTCTTGGTGACTTAAATCAGGAGTACAATCAAGTATGATTGAGTAGTACTTTTCATCCTTTATCTTCTTGATAAGTTTTTTTTTTAAATTTCTCCAGCTAGCAAAGATATTAGTTCATTTTGGTTTAGGTGGCCAAGATAATGCACATGAAGCCCTTCACTTGTGATCTGTTGCACATGCTCTTCAATAATCGGGTCAAACTCTTCCAACATTTCAATAACACCCAAAATTTCCATTACCTAATAAATACAATTAACAAATAATAAGTGGAATCAGTCATCTTAATTAACAAAAAGGTTTTCGGTGGAACTAGAACAAAAAAAAATACAATTTTTAGTTATCTTTTCTATACAACTTTTCATTGGATCCACGAAATGCTAAATCATGTTAAGCAAGAAACTTCACTACTGCAATAATTCTTAAAAGGACTTGTTTCCAGTTATCTCTTTCTTTATTGAACTGCTCGTGTTGAACTTTATGAATTGTTTTGTTCAATTTTAATGTTTTATGCATGTCAAACCACTTATTCTTATTTGTAAGATGATCTAATGAAATTTGTGTTCTTTAAACCTAGTGGTAACATGGTGCCAATTTGCATAACCTTCACCATCCAATTTACCTTTCGAACTCCCTTTTCTAAACACTTTACAACTGAAATAAAATAACCTATCAAGATCTTTCGAATATACTAGCCATTCTCTATCACACTTCTCCAAATTTGATAAAGTTCTTGTATATAAAGCTGTAGAAAATCGTCTACCAAATTTAGCGTAGGGACCATACATAATACTATTATCTCTTTTAGGACCTTTCTCAACTAAAAGTTTAATTTCATCAGAATTAAGTTTTTTCCACCTTCTTCGATCATATATATCAACAAGATTTTTAACAGGATCATGCTCTTCTGTCTCTTCTACTTCTACTTGCTCTTGCTCTTCAACATTCTCTTCAATGTTCTCTTCAACAGATTATCTATGGATAAACTTATCTAGAGCACCGACGTCAACCTTTCTCTTTTCTTCATCTAGGTTTCTCTTTTTATGTTTTTGATAGTTGGATGGTTGTTTAGTCTTCATTACTACAATTTCATTCGCTTCAACTTTCAAGTTTTCAACTTTCAACATTCAAGCAATAAAAATAAACGTAATTCGAAAATATGAGAATCAGATAACCTGATTTATAATAAACTATTAAATCCATTCAATATTCTATTAAACTCCTAATCTATGAAAGTATGCATCATTCAAATATGCAATTACCAACTATAAACTTGATAATCCTCAATTTCTCATAAATCATACCTGATTGGCTGATTAGCAGGAGATAAAATCAGATAATCGACCTTAAGTTCGACCCTTACTGAGTTGCTATCTTGCTGAATCTATGAATCACATTCACCTTTCTCCTATCTTCGCTTAATCGCTAAGATGCTAACACAGGTGTCGAACGTTTTTTTAACGAATGAACCCAATACATAATCGAGTAATCGCCGATCATGATGCTAGCTTTTGTTCGTGCAATTCCTTCTCCCATACGTGATGAGCGTTGATATATTTGGATTATTGGGTTGAAATTTGTATATACTATTAAAAAAAGTGGGGCCCTGTTCCAATGCCCACATTGTACATGGGCTAAATCGGGTATGCCTAAATTATATTTATATATAAGCAAAATCCTTGAGTACCTCGATAAGTTGATAAATGTCATAAAAAAAAATTAAAACAAAGAAATGATATATATATATATATATATATATATATATATATATATATATATGTGTATATATATATATATATATATATATATATATATATATATATATATATATAATCTTACATAGTTAAATGAATTGCAAGGTTCTCTGAGCTTTTTTAGAAGCAAAGTTGGTAACCAATTCTTCATAATCAATTTTCATAAATTTATCGTTCGTAATAACTAACATTGTCAATTCATTAAGTCTTTTGTTGTTGCATTGTGGACCGTAAGTAATTTTTTTTTTTTTTTTTTTGCAGATGTGTAAGTATTCAACCTTGATTATTTAATAGTTATCGGAGCCCCTAGGTTCACATATCTCTCAAAAGTTATAATATGAGACATTCTATTAAGTGACGAAGAGAGAAAAGAAAGAGGTTAGAAAGTGACTTACAAGTTCAACAAGAAGAATAAGACTTAGGCAAGAAGCACTGGTCACAAAGGTTTATGGTAGGAAGATCAACCGGTGAACGATGGAGAGGACTGGGGATAGATACATACCATAGGTAATTAAGATAACTTTTTTAAGAGTTGTGGGGAGGAAATGAGGAGTACTTGTCGGTTAACAAAGAGGGAGAGTGTTGAGCACTCCGATGGAGGCAATATTATCAGGTGAGTAATTTTTCCAGCAACAATAATGATCTTTAGTTTAGGGTTTTTGTAAATTCAAAATATTATCTTGAGTAATTGAACATTAAAATAGTTTTATGGTTTTTTAGATAAACATAATATTACTGAAAGATCAAATATACTCAAGAGTCATATTAGTATGATCTTTATAATTAACATATGATCCTAGTGGGCACACTAACAACAACTTGTTACAATTGATTTTAATAAATATTAATAAACTCTTATAATTAATTGGGAAATATTTATTTCACATAAATAATTATTTAAAATAACAACTAACATATTATTTCATATGGTATGAATTAATAAGTCATCTACAACTTTTTGGACTAGAGGGGTCTTTTGTCTTTTACCTAAAGACAAAGTTTATATTTAATAAACATTGTGTTTATAATTTGATCAAATATTTCCTTTTTACCTTCAATGGCCAAAACAAGAGAGGTTAGAGAGGCCATGGTCTTGCAAATAGTTTAATCAAAAGTATGGAGCATGGCTTGCATGTTTAAGACACATGTTGGTTTAGTGTCATAAGTGCTTAACTGGTTAAGGACTTATAGACACTAACTTTACTTTAAACATGGCTAGAGGCATTCATTTGGTGCATTCTTGAGCACCAAAATCTGAGAGCATCTCTCACTCTCTTCATCTTTTCTTTTGTCTTTCACTCTTAAAGAATTGTTACTTGGTTTGCAATCTCTTTGATCAAATACTTGGGTATTTGTTGCCAAGCTTAAGAGCTTTTAAAGAACTAGCATACTCATCAAGCTGGTGCATTGTTGGTTTTTCATTAGTTCCAAATTCTTCATCAAAACTCAAGCCACCCAAGAGGACTCAAATGACAACAATGGTTGTTATCATCTTCTTACTTCTTTGGTCATGTTTGAATCTTTCCATTACTAACAAGATGATCCTTGGCAGGTTGTAATGTTTATTAAGTTCGAATTTTTTAAGTCTCCCATTTTCCAATTATGAGCTTTTGAAACTATTGACCCATATAAGTGACCCTCTTGAACTTGATAGATCCGAAGCCATCTCCAGATCCGTAATCATTATCTCAACCGAAATCAGGAACCGCATCTGCATTCATCATCACAATACTTAGTTTCAGTTTTGTCTGTTATCTTTTGTCTTTACATCGCTTTGTCCAGTGTGCCTTGCATGGCCACTTTAAAACAGATAAGACTTGTAACCTTCGAGACTCTATAGATAGAGTTCTCTTTCTGAATGAAAATTACATCTTCTTACTCTCTTCTTATTCTTTCATCTTCAAGTATCTTCAGAACTTAACTGATCGTAATCTCTCTTCGGAGCAAGTCATTTTTAACTTTGTCACTAAGTTTGTTCGCACTCCCTAACTTGGATTGATTGCAATCCTTGTTAAGAATCAAATTAAGTGTATACTTGATATAATACTTGTTGTCATTTATATTCCTTATATTTCCGCACCTAACTATCTAATTATCTAACTATCTAACCTTTAACTTATTATTGTTGAGCTTTATGATCCTTTGAGTTAAACTTTATTCCGCAATATTAGTTGTACTAACGTTTGTTCAAGTGTTTTTCTCAAGTTTTCCTCTCAACAATTGATATCAGAGCCAAAGTGATTGCTTTTTAAAAAAAACAAAACTCTGATTTTAAAAGGCCTTCTATACTAGTGAAGCTCATTTCTTAAACAAAAAAAAACATTTCAAAACAAGCATTATCTCTCAATGTTTCTAACAGTGTTGGTGGTTCGAATATAGCCCCAATACCAGTGGCAAACGAGTATCATCACTGGTCTAAAAGAATGGAAATATATCTAAGGAGACTTGGAAGAGATGTATGGAGATCCGTAGAAGAAGGACCTCATGTCCCTGTTCTTACCCCGGTTCAAACCGACATCGCTCAAGTCAGACTAGAAGGAGGTTAACCAGCCGTGAATCGCCCCACCAAAGATGATCTTGATAAGATCGAAAATGATGTTGTTGCATTTTATGAGGTATCCTGCGGAGTTGCTCCTGATAACTTCGACATCATCATAAATTGCAAGTCAGCCAAAGAAATCTGGGAAGTCCTTAAGAACTTGTATGAAGGTTCAGAACAAGCTCAAGATAAGAAGCTCACAACTATACTCAATGAATTCAACAACTTCAAAACTCATGCTGGTGAAAGTTTGGAAGACTCCTTCAAAAGGTTCAACTTAATTGTCACAAAGTTATCAAATGTTGGCACTGTCCGAAGTAACCATGAGACAAATCTTTAGTTTCTAAATGGTTTGGGTAGACACTAGACTACGGCTAAGATAATAATCCAGGGAGATCGAAAAATTCACTCTTTATCTCTGTACAAGCTCTTTGGTGAATTACAAGCACAAGAATCAACCGTACTCGACGAATGTGCTGACTTCAGAGGAACACTCGCTCTTAGAGCACAAGCACCGCATACTCAATCTTACTCTCATGCATATGAAAACCCTTCGTAGTCATACGAAGCTGACTCAGAGTATGATGATGAAGAACAATTCCAAAACGCCATTGCCCTGGTAAGCCAACAATTCAATAGGCTGCCACCCTCATCTTTCAGCAAAAATCAACAATTTACTAAAACTCCCTTTAAACGCAAATTCAATCCTCAAAATAATCACGCTAGATATCCCAAAAAACCTCACATATCACTGCAACCTCAAAACATTCAACCCAAAGAAGCACCGCAGCCTGTCAAGAATGACTCCGGTACTTCAAATAAAGACAAATTTGATGTCATAATTTGTCACAAGTGCAACAAGGAAAATCACTTTACTAAAGATTGCAAAGCCAGTGTGGTGAAATACAGAGCATTCTAACTTAGAATGCCTCAAGAAATGGAGGAAAGGGAGAAAGAAAGGGCATACGTAGCCCATGTCAAGAGAGACCATCAAGTGTGGTCATCCGGAGATTTTCTTAAACACTTTCATTATCAAAATACAGGATTTGCTTTTTAAGAAAGTCGGAGAATATCAGGGAAAATAACATATGCCTCAGCAGTGAGGACTGCTGACTAAGGCAAAAGAATCATAGACACCAGGAGGGTATCGAATGAACGACACGCCTGGCTCAGTCTAACAAAAAGAGACATAGACCCCAGACGGTACCAAATGAAAGGTACAGCTAGTAAGGTCTAAAAACAGTGAATACAGACCCCAGACAATATCAAATCAAAGATACAGCTAGCAAGGTCTAAAACAGTGAATACAGACCCCAGACAGTATCAAATGAAAGATACAACTAATAAGGTCTAAAAACAGTGTGACTCTGAGAGTGGGTTTCCAGCATACAATGTAAATTGCAGGTGAATTACCATTACCTTAAGGCCATGAATTATAAGGTAACCTGGGATACTCGTAACCATACTAACCGACACTAGAGTACCTGACGCCCTACAAGCGTCTAGAGAATATGATATTTGTCACCCATTGGCTTGGTAGGCTGTGGACTGTAGCTAGCAGTCAGGGTGCGGGGCTGTCAATCCCGTATAGATCTATACACACAATGTCCGCTCTCCCTACAGGAGACTCTGGTTACCAACTAGACGACGGAGAAGGTCGTGTCCCGAAGATGCATCCCAAATAGTGGGTAGTGTGTTTCCAATACATTGTTGAACTAGAGGTAGAGACTCATAACTGAACTGACTAAAGTAACCCTATATGTCTATGCTTGTGTACATAATATATAACTAATGAATCAAATGACCTTCGGATGGACATCCGATCCCACCAGACCACATCTCAACGAAGAAAAGGAAATAGGGCGGACAAGCCTTCATAAGTCCTTCAATCATTACTTATATGCATCTAAACAAGCACATACATACATCTAACTACGCTTGAGTGTGTAACAAGTGGAATCATATCGTGAAGTATAACCGAATCGTGATGTATAACCGAATCGTGTGGAATAACCGAATCGTGAAGTATAAGCGTATAGTGTGGATTAACCGAATCGAGAAGTATAAGCGTACAGTGTGGATTAACCGTATCGTGATGAATAACCAAACATTATGAATAACCGAATCGTGATGAATAACCGAACAGTGTGGAATAACCGGATCGTGAAGTATAAGCGTTAACTGATATAAGTGTATCATGAAGTGGAAACGTTATCAAGTAGGAGTTTAAACTAAGTAAAAGCGAAGCAGTGGTATCTAACAAGTAAGAACATACGGCATGAAAGAGAACCTTGAAGAAAACCTTGGAAACCTTTATGCTTTAAGAAAATCACAACTTGGTGTTCTTTGGTAAAATAAGTTTGAAAACCTTTAGAAATTCTTTAGAAACTTTTCATAAACCAGTTTAAAATGAACTTTGATAAGGCAGTATAAGTAAGAGTTTTGAATAATTGAAAACCTTTTTGGAAAACCATTTATAGTATCCTACTTGGTAAAACAGTTTACAGTGTGGTAAATCCTTGTGCATGCGGGTTATCAATCACATGTGATTGATATGATAACTGGCATGTTTAACTTGTATTCCCCCCTATAAAACATGTAAAAACATTTAAAAGGTTCATTCAGGGGTATGAACTCACCAGGTGTAAGTGGATCCGACGAAGGCGCCGGTTAGGTGCTCGGTGTCAAGTAGGGACTTGGACACACTTAGAGACCTATTTAACATATGATAACATATGTTCACATACAATTAGTATATTATATACTAATTAAACAAGTATACACACTCTAAGGAGCGGAAAACACTTTGGTTAAGTGTTTGGGGTGTCCCGGGTAACATTTAAGGGCTTGAATGACTTAGGAATGGAGTTTACTCTCCAAGAGTAAACTCACCATAGGGTGTTTACGGCCCTAGGACTACTCCCCATGAGTTTACGTGTCACACCACAAAACCGGAACGGCGGAAACGTTCTGGGGTGGGTGACGTCATGTCAAGTATCACAAGACATGCATTATAGTAATTAAAGTACAACAAAACATTGCATTAATAGAATAATTTTACATGGTTACATTACATGGTATCAAAGTAATACAAGTAAATATAAGTAAGTACGGCATGGAACTAGGCTATCTTCATCAACAGCTCCGAGGTGTACCTGTCTAATGCTAACCTGAGAATACAAGTTATTTGAAAAGCGAGTATCAGCATTTTTACAATGCTGGTGAGTTCATAAGCATTTAGTGACGTTTTCATTCAAATAACATTAATAAAAGTAGTAGTTTAAGAGATTTCAGTGTATTAGAGTCCTTTCCAGAAAATCCTATATTTTCTTTAATAAAAGCAGCCTTCTACCAAGACTGGTCAGTGATGTGTGGTAAAAAGTAGTTTTCCCAAAGTTGCTATCATTATCAAAATACTGAATTTGATTATTGAGGAAAGCAAACGACATCAGGGAATATCATATGCCTCAGCAGTGAGGACTGCTGACTAAGGCAAGGAACCATAAACTCCAGGAAAGTATCGAACGAACGACATGCCTGGTTCAGTCTAATCAAATGGAGACGCAGACCCCAGAAGGTACCAAATGAAAGGTACAACTGGTAAGGTCTAAAACAGTGAATACAGACCGCAGACAATATCAAATGAAAGATACGTCCAACCAGGTCTAAAACAGTGAACACAGTGAATATAGTGAATACAGTGGATTCTGTGATTACAGTGGATACAGACCCCAGACAGCATCAAATGAAAGATACGTCTTGTAAGTTCAAAATAGAGGAGATAGACCCCAGACAGTATCAAATGAAGGATACGTCTTCTAAGGTCAAAACAGAGAAGACAGACCCCAGACAGTATCAAATGAAGGATACGTCTTGTAAGGTCAGAATAGTGTGACTCTGAAAATGAATTACCAGCAGACAGTGCAAATTGCTGGCGAAATACCGTTACCTTAAAGCTATGAATTATAAGGTAACCTGGGATACTCGTAACCATACTGACTAGAGTACCAGACGCCCTACAAGCGTCTAAAATGTGACATTTTTCACCCGTTGGCTTGGTAGGCCGGGACTGTGGCTAGCAATCTGGGTGCGGGGTTGTCAATCCCGTATAGATCTATACACACAATATCCGCTCTCCCTACAGGAGATTCTGGTTACCAACTAGACGACGGAGAAGGCCGTGTCCTGAAGATGCATCCCAAATAGTGGGTAGAGACTTCCAAATAGTGGGTAGTGTGTAAGTGTTGAACTAGAGGTAGAGACTTCCTAATACTGGGTTTCTAATGTAAGTGTAGACTAGAGGTAGAGACTCTTAACTGAATTGACTAGAGAATTCCTATATGTCTATGCTTCTGTACATAGTATATAACTAATGAATCAAACGACCTTCGGATGGACATCCGATCCCATCATACCACATCTCAATGAAGAAAAGGAAATAGGGTGGACAAGCCTTCCTAATTCCTTCAATCATTATTTATATGCATCTATACAAGCACAGACATACATCTAACTACGCTTGAGTGTGTATCAAGTAGAAGTGATTCTTGTGAAGTAGGAGTGTCTAATAAGTGAAGTAGGAGCGGTCGCAAGTGAAGTAGGAGTGTTGAACAAGTATAAGCATCTCACGAAGTAAAGACGATAATAAGTGAAGTAAGAGCGTATCGAGTAGAAGTGAAGTAGAGTCGATATCAAGTATAAGCGAAGTAGAATCGTATCACTAAGTAAGAGTGTGAATAAGTATAAACGTCCATCAGGTATAAGTGACTTCAAGTATAAGTGAAAGCGTTACAGAGTAGGAGTATAAAATAAGTATAAGCGAAGCAGCAGTATTTAACAAGTAAAGTATACGTCGAAAAAGGGAAACTTTGATGAAAAACCTTTATATCTAGAGAAAATCACAAATTGTATTCTTTTGTAAAATATGTTTGAAAACCTTAGAAAATCTTTCATAAACCATTTTAGAATGAATCTAGTTAAAACAGTATAAGTAATAGTTTTGAAACAGTTGAAAACCATTATAGTGTCCTACTCGGTAAAACAGTGTAGAGTGGTAAAATCTTGTGCATGCGGGTTATCAATCACATGTGATTGATATGATAACTTACATGTTTAACTTGTATTCCCCCCCCCCCCTATAAAACATGTTAAAACATTTAAAAGGTTCATTCAGGGGTATGAACTCACCTGGTGTAAGTAGGTCCAACGAAGGTGTCGTTTGGGCGTTCGGTGTCACGCAAGGACTTTAACATATGATAACATATGTTCACATACAATTAGTATATTTAACAATAACTAAACAATTATACGTGCTCAAAGGAGCGGAAAACACTTTGGATAAGTGTTTAGGTGTCCCGGGTAGCGTTTAAGGGTGCGTATGGCTAAGGAATGGAGCTTACTATCCAAGCGTACACCCCCAAAGTTGTGTTTACGGCCCAGGGACATCTCACCATGATTTTATGGCCGTAAACTCATGGTGATGGGTTCTAGGGTGTTTTAAGGCTTCTACTTGCTCATGGAATTATTCTAAGTACTTTTCCAAAAGGGCATGAGTGGGTTTAAGGCTTCTAAGGGCACCTTATAGGAGTTTACGGCCTAGGGACACTCCTATGGGAGTTTACGGTCGTAAACTCTCAATCGTTGAGTTAAGAGAAGTTTTAAGCCCCTATTACCTTTCTAGTAATTTTTAATGGAGTGTGATGCCATTTTGGGGGATTAAAACCATCATTTAGGTGTGTTTTGGGGAGTTTACGGCCTTGGTACATACCTGGGCCATAAACTCCTTTTTCCCCTTCATTTTGATGTGTCTAAGTGATCAAAACCCCAAATACTAAGTCCTTAAATTATGTCATAAGCCTATGGGTGGTTTGGGAGTGTTTGGAACTTGATTTAACAAGTTTAGAGGGTGTTGACGGCCTAAGCATGTGCTTGGGCTGTAAACCCTCTTTTATGCCACAACTCTTGTTGTTTTGGGGTTCAAACACTCCTAGGCTAAGTCTCCTAATAGTCTCTAAGCTTAAGGACAAGTTTAAAGGCATGTTTGGCACCATTTTAGGGGTTTACGGCCCTAAAGTGTTCATGGGCCGTAAACTCCTTATTCCATGCCTTCTTGGATGATTTTTGAGGTATAAACACAAGCCAATATGTTTGGAACAAGCTAGGGTAAGGAGACTTACGATTTGGAAGCGTTTAGTGGCGGATTTGGGGCGAAAACGGGTCTAGAGAGAGAGTATAGAGAGAGAGTGTAAAAAGTCTCCAAATGGAGTCCACTCACCCTTATATAGGGTTTTGAGTCGGGGCTCGGTGGAATTCTACCCAATACTGCCGTTAAACGGGGCTTTTAGTCGCACCCGATTTAGTGGTCGTAATAATAAAACTTAACATTTTCCAAATAAATGGAAATGTGTGTCCTGTGTTTTTATTTCCTTTTATCATGACTTAACGGCATTTTAAATGTAAACAATTGGGATGTTTATTAAATTGACAACCTCTAATTAGCAGAACTTTTATACAGTGGAATATTTCGTTAACGGTAACGGGGAAATGTAACGGGACAACTTGGGTTGTCACATCATCCCCCTGTTAGAGGGAATTTAGTCCCGAAATTCAGGTCTAGGCAAGGAATTAGGTATGAATGGCCAAGTAGGGGTAAGGGAGTACTTCCTATACGGTCGTCCTCGCATTCCCAAGTGAACTCTAGTCTGTGTTTGTCATTCCGACAGACCTTCACATACGGGATGCGGATTTCGTCTAGTGTAGCTAGTGGGTTCAAACTTGTGTATCTACAAGGCTAGGGTTCTCAATGGATTCTATCAATATGAGTGAGGCACGAAGAGTGTTGTCGGGAAATCACATATCAAGTCTAAGAAGTGGGTCGACCGGGTGTGAATCTTGTGGTATATCCGAAGGTAGTAGTGGCCTGAATAGGGTTGGACCAAGTCTCCATGGGGATTCCCATATGGTCCTTAGCTCTCAGAATGGTAGAGCTTTTCAGTACCAATAACATAGTGTACTTCTATGGTAAGATCATCACTGGCGTGATCGCCATTCCGAAGTTCCTAACGTCCTCACTCGTAGTGTGCGTGTAGTCCTTCAGGTTGATTCTTAGGAATCTTGAGTGGTCTTTGGTTTCGTGTTTTCTGTCAACTGGCCATTGGTGTGTTTAAGGGCATTTTTAACACACAAATATGAGTTTACTCCCCATGAAGAGGAGTTTACGGCCCAAGCATGTTCTTGGGAAGTAAACTCATGTTTACTCCCCAAAATGCTAGTTCAAGGTGTTCTAAGTCCTATTCCATAAGCCTATAAGTCATATCTAAGCCTTAGGGACAATTTGGAGGGGTTTTGGGGCTTAAAAACCCCATTAAATAGTGTTCACGGCCCAAGAGTGTTCTTGGGCCGTAAACACATGGTTATGTCCCTATTTTATGTTTTAAACTCGAATTTGCAGGCTAGATAAGTTATAAAATGAGTTAGGATAGTTTACTTACTCGTTTGGGGCTCGAAACGGGCGATTTTTGGCTCGAATTTAAGTTGTAGAGAGAGAGAGAGAGTGGGGAGAGTGTAAAAAGTATCCAATGGACTCCACTCACCCTTATATAGGGGTTGGAGTTGGCGCTCAGTGGAAATTACCCGATACTGCCGTTATACGGGGCTTTTGGTCGCACCCGATTTAGTGGTCGTAATAATAAAAACTAACTTTTTCCAATTAAATGGAAATGCAACTTAAGTGTTTTTATTTACCTTATTACGACTATAAGGACATAATATAAATAAATAAATAAAACATTTATTTATTTTGCAACCCCTAGTTAATTGAACTTTTATAAAATGGAATATTTCGTTAATTGTAACGGGCTGATGTAACGGAATAAACTTTGGGTTGTCACAGGATTCATCACCCCGATTTAACAAACACCGTCCCTATGTCCCTCCGGACCGAGAGTTCCATCTCCCAGTCAATGACAAAGCCTTTCCAGAGGACATCAGAGCCCACTTTGGTCGACTTCATAATCTGAGAAATAATTGTGTTATTGAGGAAATTCTTCCTGAATTTTCGAATCACCTAAGTGATCAAATCTCTATCATTGACACAATTGATTCCGACTCTTAGAATTCATCAGTTTTTTATGAAGAAATTCTTATGGAAGGACCGAGGCTCTTATGAAATTTTCATCTCTGCCTTCGGGCCGCAGTTCCTCTCACTGCAGTCCTAAATCATAGTCTGACTCATTGCCTCTCATCAAATGTTCCACGACTCAGACTTACTCTACGGTACTCCAATCTTCCTTACCGCAAACCACAATTAAGAGTTTAGTAACCATTCATACAATCCATCATGAGTTGGCCATAGAAAATTTCGAGTATCGTTAATGTTCCAAGAACCCTGAATCGTCTAGTTCAGATTAGTCAAGCCCTCATTTTCAAAAACAATCTAAGGACATTAAGAAACCACAATTGAATCTAACTGACTGTGATTCTCCAAAAACTCTGCCGAAAATGGCTTTCAAAGAAGAATTTCAATCTTGTAATAAAAAATGGAAAACCTTTTCGAAAAACAAAATACAAGTCAAAATTTCAAATCCCAAGAGTCTAGAAAAGCCTGTTTTCCCCAACTATCTTTCTAAAATCACGACAAACAAGAAATCAGGCAAAAAGGAATGTACACTTCCTAAAACCTTTTCAAAGTTTTCTGACAAAACCCAAAAGCTTGTAAAGTCTTTTTGAAGCAATGGTTTTATAATCTATTCCTTAGACGCCCCAAAATGGAAAGGGATTTTGCTGACACCAAAACTTTTCAAGTCACCTCAACCTTTTGCAAAATTACATCCTAAGAGATTCACACGTGCAAATCACATGGTTTCAAAAACAAAATGCGCTCAGATTGGTCCCAAGACTAATCCAACATTCTTCAGACCACTGACCAAAAGTAATGTCAGGGTAAATGCCAAAAACTCATCATCTGAATTTCACCGTCAAAAGGGGTCATCTCGAGCCTCACCTTGTTCTTTTCAAAAGAATCATACAATTCAAAAATCTTGTACTTGTAAAAAATCTCACACTTTTCAAAAACCTCACACTTTTCAAAAGTCTCGTAACTTTTCAAAATCTCACAACACTCCAAAAGCTCATAAGTACCCAGGACTAGGATTAAAAGTTAACACAAAATCTGTCCTTGCAACCTCGGTTCATACACCTATGACAAACCATTTGTATCCCTGGGCTCCAAACTTGCTTGGTTGCCCAACTAACCGTGTAAATTTCAGGTAATGTGCAAGGAGGAACAAGAAGAGGAGTGGTTACTTAATACTGACTGCTCCTTGCACATGACCGGAAGGTTAAAATACCTTCGAGATTTCAGGCCAATCTACAACGGTGGAAATTTCACCTTCGGCAACAACATGAATGGAATAATCTGAGGTTATGGTGTTCTTACTACAGGGAATTTCTATATCCAAAAGGTTGCTTATGTGGAAGGTCTCAAACACAATCTCATCAATGTAGGCCAACTATGTAAAGCAGGCCATCGAGTTGAATTTGATAACGATTACTGCTACATAAAGACGAGTGATAGAAGCACCTGCTTGATCAAATCCAAGTATGAAGGAACTATGTATCCCTTGGATGTTTCTCTGATAACTGGAAAACCACAGTTGTGCTTTCTGTTAAAAGCAGTATCATAGGTCAACTGGCTATGGCACCGCAATCTAGCTCATCTTAACTTCCGATATATCAACAACCTGGTCACCAGAGAACTCGTCCGAGGTCTACCAATTCTCAAATTCAGCAATGATACTCTGTGCTCTGCCTATGAATGTGGCAAACAATCCAAAGCAAGCCATCCTATGGTGATTGATTCTTCAATCTCTGAACCTCTTGAGCTCTTACATATTGATCTATGTGGTCCATCTACCGTAGCCAGTCTCCATCACAACAAATACATACTGGTTATAGTGGATGACTTTACTCGTTTCACATGGGTCTTCTTCTTGAGACTCAAGTCTGAAACACCGCAGGTCCTGATCAATTTCATCAAGGAGATTGAACTACTGATCAAATTACTAGCACGATGCATCCGAACTGATAATGGAACTGAGTTCACAAATCATCTCCAAAACAGTTACATGGTTTCAAAGGGTATTAGTCACAATTAGTCAGCTCCTTACACACCACAACAGAATGGAGTAGTAAAGTGAAGGAATCACACTCTGGTGGAAGCAGCCATATCTATGCTCAATTTCGTAAACCTTCCTCTCTACTTTTGAGCCGAAGCAGTGGTAACAGCTTGTTTTGTTCAAAATCGAAGCATCATCTGTAAGCATCTCAACAAAACTCCATATGAGGGCCTTAACAACCGTAAACCAAATGTCAGATACTTTCACTTCTTTGGGTGTAGATGTTTTGTGATAAACAACAAGGCTCATCTGAACAAGTTTGCACCGAAGTCAGATGAAGGCATTTACCTTGGATACTCAACAAGCAAAGTAACCCATAGGGTTCTCATAAGACACAAAAGACTAATAGTTGAATGCTTCGATGTCAAATTCGATGACTATTACCTCCATAACACTACTCAATCAAATGAAACAAAAGAAATCCTTGAAGGTGATATCCCAACCTCTTCGGGTCCCCTTAACATAGTTGAAATAAACTATGATGATCTTTTTGACCTAGTAGAGACAACTCAACTATCTGAAGTTCTCGTGTCTCCGGAAGCTCAACAGCAACATGCATAATTTTTTGGTCCTACTCTATCTGATGAAGTGTCACTCAATACGTCCAGTCTACCGATTAAAGGAGAAAATTCCACTCCGGATCAGGTGACAACTATCGAGGTTCAAGTACTTCAGGAAGTAGCTCCTGTCCCTCCCCACAGAAGATCTCTCCCTTCAAATGTATCCTCAAACTCAGATGATGACAACATAGAGACCATTGACACAAGAACCGATCCAAGGTTTATCACTCTCTTAACAATCCAGAGGGAACCATCTCAGGTTCAAGGGGAACTCCCATCCGCAATCCAGGGGTACCTCTCTCAACTACTCAAGAAAATGTTGATCTAACTCCTTTAGTTCAAGACAATTCTGCAAATCATCGGAAACCCATCGCAGTCATAGATCATCTACAACCTCACCTACATGTATGGATAAAGGATCACCCACCGGGTCAAATCATCGGAAACCCATCCGCATGTATCCAAACTCGATCCTCCAAAGATTAATCTAACCAATGTAACTATGCAGTGTTCGTGTCCTCGGTCGAGCCCCAAACCATCAAAGAAGCCTTAATGGAACCTGACTGGATATCTGCAATGCAAGAGGAACTGACAGAATTTGAACGAAACAAAGTGTGACAACTTGTTCCAAAGCCAAACGGTCACACTATTGTTGGTACAAGATGGGTATACAAGAATAAATTGGATGAATCTGATGCGGTGGTCAGAAACAAAGCGAGACTAGTTGCTAATCTTTCTGGAGAATTAGTAGACCACAAAACTTATCGAGGAATTATTGGTTCATTGATGTACCTCACTACAAGTTGACCAGACATCGTCTTCGCAATAGGCGTATGTGCAAGATACCAAGCCGATCCAAAAGTATCTCACATGACCACAATTAAAAAAATTCTCATATACTTAAAGGGCAACAACGCTCTAGCCCTCTGGTATCCCGCAGGGAACGACTTCAACATACAAACATTCACAGATGCGGATCATGATGGATGTAGATTGGATAGAACAAGCACTTTCGGTGGATGTCAATTTCTCGATGGTAGACTCGTCAGTTGGTCATCAAGGAAATAAAGTTATGTCTCATTGTCTACCGTAAAAGCAGAATATGTGGCCTCAGCCAGCTGTTGTTCACAAGTCTTGTGGATGAAAACTCAATTTATGGACTACGGATATAGGATGCTGCAGATACTGGTTTACTGTCACTCAGAGAGTGCCATAGCAATTTCTGACAATCCTATTCACCACTCGAAGACGAAGCACACTGAACAACGATATCATTTTATCAAAGACCACATTCTCAAAAGTAACATTGAACTCATTTTTGTTACCACTCATGAAGAGATTGCTGATGTGTTTACCAAAGCTCTTGATTCAACAAAACTCAACAGTTTTCTGCAAATGTTAGGGATGATGAATCCGGATCCAAAATTCTATTTGAAATAATAGGTACCGCAGACTATCCCTGGTCTCAGTTGCGGTCCTAGTTAGATATATCTATGATAGATGGTTTTAGTATATTCTGTGTACTGCAACCATATATCACACATATATCTCTTGGGTTCTTATTGTTTGTTATTTCTAATGTTTTGCCAAGTATTCTTCAGGTTATCACACCGCAGTTGTATCATCACCAATCCAGAATCATGAACCAATCTGCAATGAATGATCAAGTCGCAGTCACTTAATGATTTCTCTACCTCTTCATAAATTCAAGGAACTTTGTGTGCTATTAAATGGTTCTTATTAAATAAAAACACTCTCAACAAACATTCGTTTGTAGCATACAACGTTTCAGTTCCTGTTCAAATAATCCTTTAGTGTCAAACCTATTTTAGGTATCATGAAAAATAAAATAGTTTTCCATAAAAGAAATCTTTATATAAATCTTTTCCTTAAACTATCAACTGCCATTATCCAATATGTCAAATCCGTTCCAAATTCTTACTTTATTCAACGGACTTTTTCCCCTCGCCGCTCTTTCTCCAAACGTGCATTTATGGGTCTGACATATCATTAAATGATCTATTTTTGAAAATTAAAAAATAATAAATAGTTTATTTTATTTACCTTATTCATGTCTGCAAATGGTTAAACCCCAAGGGTTTTTACGATTCACAGCTGTAAATAGGGTAAATCCAATAAATGTTTCAGATCTGAAGGTATATAAATCTCCTCCCACCCCCAAGAAAGCTTTACGCTTTCTGAATCTGCTGCAAGAAACCAAACGCCTTCAATTTTGTCTAGCAATTTTAGGGAAATCTTCAAAGATCATCATTCTGACAATGAAGCCATCCGTCTGGTGATCAAGTATATCTCAAATCATCCCTGTTTGGAGCCTTTGACTCCTTCGCAGACGTTGTTCCACTATCGACTCTCTTCAAATGTGCATTCTCTGCATATCGACCTCTTAACAAACTTAATGAAGTTCATCTGAATCTAATTGATGATTCCTTGGTTATCCTGACCAAAGAGAAGTTCCTGAATGTGATCAACTTACGTGTTCTCCCTGCCACAAAGTTGATCACTCCAAGTGTGAATGACATCATCACAACAGACTATGAGATGGGATACCAAAAGAAACTCAAGGGAATTGGCGAGTTCAAGAAAAATCAGTTGCTTGTTGTTTGGCAGTTTGTGTGCCATTTTATAATATGCAGTCTATCATGGACAATCGTAGGCACTGATAATATGGGCCTGAAACTACTGGAATTGGTTTGGAGTATCTTCACTGGCAACGACGTCAACTATGGCCCAATCTTGTGTGATAACTTCTTCAATACATTACCAAAGAGAATCTGAAGAAAGCCCCAATAGAACTCACTTTTGGTCGTTTTTGGTCCTTATGCATTTCTAATCTCCACCACGATGCACATCTGAGCATGGGAAATGACATCAACTTCTTCATCACCAGAGATCTAAAAAGGTACCCCACCTCTAAAGATCAATCTTTATTGGACCACTTAGTTGTCTTCCTGTTCATATTTTGATATCCGTTGGACTTGAAATGCAAGAAGTCACAGATCATATTGAGGCTACGGAAGGTATTAACCCATACCTTCCTACCCCGCCTCCTCCAAGTCAATCTATAATGGCCTGGACAAACCCCCACCGTGCAGTGAGTACCGCAACCCCAACTTCTACTAAATCTCATCTTCCACTAGCATGACGTCTGAAGCAGCTAGTATCATCAAAGAACCCCCCCCCCCCCCCCCCCCGTGGCAAAGCAAAGAAAGGCGAAACCTTGAAAAAACACAAGTCCAGGATCGTTATGTCCTCGGATGAAGCTTCTGATCACAACCACCCTATTAATCTTGAAGAGTCTGATAGTGACTCAGGATCTGCTCTCGTCCGCAAGAATCAAAGCACCAACCCCAGTTCTAACCAAATGTGTATCCGGACTGATACTGTAGCCTCTCAAAAGGCTTCGATAGTCCTTGGTGTTCCCGCAAAACTATTCGGCTCAACGCTCTCTAGCTACTTAGACACAACAAGTGTGTTCGTTTCATCTTCAAGTGGAGACTCGACACCCAATGTATACCAAATGGTTTCACTTGGTTCAAAACACCCTAAGGTCTCCAGGGCTTCCCACCTTCATTTCTTTCAGGAACAGGAGTTCTGCTCCATACTTGATTCAGTTATCCAAACACCCAATACACCATCCTAACCGCAGGGTGCTTCTTCAGCCCTATCCAGAACTGAGTTGAGGTCACACTTGACTACGGGTCAAGGAGACCAAGGAAACTAAGGAAATCCTACTCTGCTTACCTTACAACCAGGTTGTTTAGGCATAGTGAGCACCAATGTTCAAGGATCCGTGAACCCAGGGGACACCCTGGTGCGCAATCAAGGATTTGACGGTTATGATATTTATGATACTTGGAGTCGGGAACGTCCCACTATTGAGTTCTGTATTCAAAAATATTAGGCTTTCCGTAGGGCATTCCAAGCCCGCTAGGATCAACAGACTAAGCAACAACAAAAGAAAGAGCAATAGATTCAGACAGTAGCAAAATATTGGGCTGATGCAATTAATAATACCAATACAGTGCCCACCATTTCCAAAGTTCAAGACTGGATGCTCTCTATGGCTGAAAAAATCCAAAGGGCTTAAGCTCTTTAAAAAGGTGAAGGTCCATCCCAACTCCACCATAAGATCAAGACTCTCCAGATGATGGAACCGCAATTAAAGTCAGTTCTGCTCCTACATTTGGTTTTGATAACTTAGACATGATCGAAGTCAATAAACCTATGGATTCAGATGATTTTATAATGATTGTTGATGAAGATTCTTCCAGTGGTTCACAACATTCCACCTCCAAACCTAAACAGAAGAAGAAAAAGAAAATGGTTGTATCTCGCAAGGAGTTTCTAAGCATACAAACAAAGGATGATCAAATTTTGGCTGCTGTGAAATCCACCCCACCGCAAGACGCTCCTGGTCCAGAAACATTTATCGAACGCATTAAACGTCTTGAAGCTAGAGAAAGGCTAGCTGCTAAGAGAATCTCTCTCAAGTTCGAGATGGGTATCCGAGCCCTGGATACAAACATAAAGGCTGATCAGGAACAACTCATCACTACTGCAGAGAAACTCATCACTGAGGTATCCACCATCAAGAATGAACTCCTAACATCCATAGCAGACCAAAATGCTCATTCTCAAAAGCTTGTTATGGAAACTCACAACGCCTATGAGTCCTCTATTTTTGTTCTTCAATCCACAATCAACAGCCTCCGATGATCCTTATCTTCCACTGTCTGTGGCCAATAGATTCTGAAGTTAACAAAGGAAATCCACACTCTGCTCTTCAAAACTGCAATTCCCAACAATCAGCAACATGGTGATACAATCCGAGCCCACTTCAACGACATCATTGCCAAGATTGACTGTCTTAAACAATGGCTTGAGGAGGAACCATGTGTTCCTTCCTCAAGAGGGGGAAGTGAAGACCGCAATTCGGATCAAGTCTCTCATCAACAATCTCATCCGCATCATCATCTACAAACTCCCATCCGATTTGGTCCAAGTCCTCAACAAAAAGTTCCTTCTCCGCAACCATCTCCTAAACAGAAAACTGTTGTACCTTCTCCGCAATCTCCTCCATAAACTCAAATTGTGCATGAAGAACCTAAATCGCCTCCTCTCCAAGAAACTCCTTCCCGGTTAAAAAACATAGCTCCAACGATTTCATCAGATCATGAAGAAGACTACCTGCAACGCAACAACAAAAGTGAGATTGGAAAGCTGCCATGTTCGCAAAGCACATATGGAGAGACCATGGGTTCGACACTACCATGGATGAAACCCTTATTAACTCATGGGTGAATGCAACCCACAGGCTCCAAGATGATGACTACAGGCCAGTACTAACGTATTCTAAGCCTCCGGAGGATGGCTACTGGCACATTCACATTTCCCTGAATGCCATGTTCTTCACTGTTTTTGAGCCATTTGATCTAAGCCTCCGTGCTGACCAAGGGCCGCCTCTAGAGTTTGAAAGACTAAACAAATTTCATGGAAAACATGGATCCAAATTTGAGAGCATATGGTCATGTGACAAGCCCTCCTGAGTCAAAAACTACAAGATCCACAAATTCATGAAGGCTGAGTTCATCCAATATATGCTGACTAGAAGAGAATGTGATTACATCCGAACTCAGGCTGAGTTTCCTTGTATGAATCCGGAAGAGGTATTTCTCATTGCAAGGGTGTTTCAACTCAAATATGAAAAACACTCAAAAATGAAGATTTCCTTTGAAAGGGCATGCGAATACCTCATAAGCACTGTATATGACTTTGCGAAACTAGATGCAGACATTCACCCTGCTTTCGCTCAAAAGGTTAATCTTCCTGCACTTGAGCCCACACCCATCTTCACTGAAGGATATGATGAATGTTCCTTGGGTGCAACCCACTTTCCAGAGTTAGGTGTTTTTTTCAAAAGGGCGAACAACAATGTCAAATATTTTGTCCCAATCTCAGCCATGCGCCGCCTGAGTCGTAGCCAACTAGAAGTCACACTGACTTTGGTGCAAAGATCTAAACACACAACGAGGAAGTAAAATTTGAGATCACTCGAAGAATCAATTGGTTGATTGAAGTAAGGAAGTTCTGGTGGCTGCTGATCAAATTTCTAAAGCTCAAAAGATGAGAAGTTAAAGAGCTTGCTTAGGGGGGAATTGTTGGAACATATAAGTGACCCTCTTGAACTTGATAGATCTGAAGCCACCTCCAGATCTACAATCATTATCTAAACCGAAATCAACAACCGCATCTGCAGTCATCATCACAATACTTTATTTTAGTTTTATCTATTATCTTTTGTCTTTACGTTGCTTTGTCCAGTGTTCCTTGCCTGGCCACTTTAGAACAGATAAGACTTGTAACCTTCGAGACTCTATAAATAGAGTTCTCTTTCTGAATGAAAATTACATCTCTTGGATCTCATATTTTGTCTTACTCTCTTCTTATTCTCTCATCTTCAAGTACCTCCAGAATTTATCTGATCATAATCTCTTTTCGGAGCAAGTCATTTTTGACTTCATCACTAAGTTTGATCACACTCCTTAACTTGGATTGATTGCAATCCTTGTTGAGAATCAACTTAAGTGTAAACTTGATATAATAGCTGTTGTCATTTATATTTCCTTATATTTCCGCACCTAACTATCTAACCTTTAACTTATTATTGTTGAGCTTTATGATCCATTGAGTTAAACTTTATTCCGCAATATTACTTATACTAACGTTTATTCAAGTGTGTTTCTCAAGTTTTCCTTTCAACAAAAACTATTTTTGAACTAAAACTCAACAATTAGTATCAGTGAGCCACCTTGCAAGTTTGGTTGGATTTTTATATTTATGGAAATCTTAGTTTTTTGAGAATATGGATAACCTTTTTTGTATAAAAATAAGTTCATACATATTTTCCTTGAAACTTTTTAATTCTTATTTTTTGTGACAAAAACGTACATTCGTTTTTTGTCACTTAAAGTTGTTTTAGAAAAACAAAGGTTGTTTTATGTTTATAGGTATTTTAGAGTGCATAAACAATCCTTGGACCATTTGTATTGGTGTTCGTATGATTTGTTTGAAAATGCTTTGTAATATTCTTTTATTCATAAAAGTATATAATAAAAGTAGCTTGTTTTTATTCTCTTCATTTTTTATGTAATAGATTAGTTTTAGACTATATTTTTTGAAGACTAAAAGTGGGGGGCACGATTTTGTATGGTTTTTATAAATGTGTATAACCTTTATAATAAAATCTTATAAAATTGTAACAAAGTTGATTGTTATTGCTAGTGGGAGATTGAAGATAACATGAACAACAACTTGTATTATTTGCTATCATTGTCCCTTAGGAATGACTTAACACTTTTTTGTTGGGTCACAAAAGTGTTAACTAGATCAAGGCTTGTTTATGTTAAATGCATGCTTGTGTTGCGTATTTTTCAAGTAAATATTTTGTGTCGTCAATGATACTTTAGCTTTTCACAAATTCAAACTATTTTTTGCTCAAAATAAACATCACATGTAGTTTGGTTTTCAAAATTTAAAAGTTGGACATAAATTGTAACAAGGTAATGCTTAAAAATGAAAACCGGTTTTATTAAAATAACGTTAATTACGGAAAATTTTGAAATAGTAAAATAGAAGTCCAAAAATTGTGATTTTGAAACATATACGAACTCCAAGTATTTTTTTAATGAAAGGAAGTTCTATTAAACAATATTAAAAGGTTCCACATGGCTCAAACTCAAACTTAATATTGGATAGTATCATTAAAATTGAACTGATCAAAATATAAAAACTGGGTTTTATATTTGAAAATTAATATCATGAATAATTAGATGCATGCAATTATCATGAAATCACATGTTTTAAAATAGAATAGTCAAATATGCAAATCCAATTTTCGACAGGCAAGTCTATGCCATCCAACTTTAGAAACGTTTGCACATCATTTCTATAATGCTTATGTGATAAAGGATACCTAACCATTTGTGTTATTTTTGGTGGTTAAAGTATTTTTCTGATTTCTATAACCAAATTATGGGTCAATTGAACAAGTTTCTGTACTTGGATGACTTGATTGGAAACCTCTTGGATGACTTGATTAAAAACCTTTTGTGATAAAGGTCAGCTAAACAAGAATGTTCTAAGGCATAGATGAGACCAAAACAGGTCTAATTAACAAATGGGTTCTTAAGGGTCTAATACATCGAGGAATTACAAGTGGTGTAATTTAGCAAGTGGGATAAAGCTCTCCTAACCATTTATTTAATTTGTAACTTGGATCCTAGAATTTAAATAAATAAAAAATTTTGGAAACAAAAGGATATTATTTTTAAAAAAGTAAATAATAAAAAAAACTTTTTTAAAATTTTGTAGATGACTCCACCAACTACTAAAACACACCATCACCCTATGAACATTCTATCGATATTCAACAAAGAAAAATTGAACCACTCCAACTTTTTGGATTGGCATAGAAATTTGAGAATCGGTTTGAAACAAGAAAAGAAAGAATATTTTCTTGAAAAACAAAATCCTGATGAACCACGTGCTCTCCTAAAGGTTGCACATGATGCATACCTTAAGCATATAAATGATTAAATTGATGTATCATGCCTTATGCTTTCCATTATGATTCTAGATCGTGAGAGAGATCTGGAACTCTTTACTTCCTTTGACATGATTGAACGTCTCAAGGAGATGTTTTGTCAGCAAGCTAGGACTAAGAGGTTTGAAACTATTCGAGCCCTTTATGGATTGAAAATCGATGATACTGGAAACGTGAGTACTCATGTTCGAGTACTCATGTACTCAAGATGAAAAGTTATCTTGATTACATGGAGGGATTGGGCTCTCCATATACACTAGACTTGGCTACAAACTTAATTTTGAACTCATTGCCCAAGCCTTATAGAACTTTCATCATGAACTACAACATGAAATGGTGGGATAATGTGACATCCCCTAATTTCTCGGCCAGAAAACACCGATTTAATTTATGCTTTTTAAAAATAAATTCAGGAAAATCTTTTTTTAAAAGATGTTGCAGAATTTGTTCCCAAAACAAAACATGATAAAATTTTATCAAAACCTTCTTTAAGAAATGTATAGTTTCATTTCATATCAAAACCTCGGGTTGTCATGTTCTGATACAGATCAAAAGCATAAACAAGACATCATAAGCCTTTCAACACTGATTTACATCTGCTGGCCTATAATCCAAAAATTCCTCATCATCCTCCGAGTATGCTCAGGGTCCACTACCTGTAACATAAAAAGCTGAGTGGGTCAAGCTTGGGACCCTGGTGAGCATATAGGGTTTTCAACCTATAATAATAATAAACTTACTAAGTTCATTAATCAACAATAACCCTGATTACCCGTTCCCGTTATCCTCACTTTACGTCCCTAAACACTTATCACAAGGGACCTAGCCTAAAGAATACCATCGGGATGGACACTACTGCTAAGGGGTTTCCTCAGCCATACATGTCCTAAAGGCAACCATGAGGGGGATGGAGTACAGTGAATGAACACTCTTAGTTCATTAACACCTACAGGTTGCGGGCCTGCTAATGTTTCCCACTGGACTGTCTAGAAAGTCTGTGGTCGTCATCCAAACTCCGCTAGATGACTGGATCTCAAAACACATAGAGGCCTCTCATCACTTTTATTTTATCACACATCACTATCTACCCATGTTTTACCCAACATATTTGTAGATAAAAATACATATACAGTTTAAAACTTGTATAAAACGTCAATTCAACAGTCACCTTAGTTAAACAATTAATATAATTACACGTAGCACGTATTTCATGTAAAATACTTCATATCTAGGTGTAAGATGAAGGTGACTATACACTCACATGATTTGATGATAATCGGGCAGCAATTCGTTTCCTAAAACGATCGTTTCTAATAAAAACGGGAGTTTTTTGAGAAACCGGGCTCTGTAAAGGTTGGGCTTTGAAACTGAAACGATAAATTTTTCGAGCTTCTCGGGCACTTCGTGGAGTATTCTGGGGCTTATAATTGATACTAGGGCTTTGGGGGATGTTAAGATGAAAGAAATATGGGTTTAGGGGCTAAAAATGACAAAATTCCAAAATATACCCGGGAGGACTCGTACCCTTCTATTTATAAGGGCGAGGCTTCTGATCGGACGGCTAGAGAGAAGCCACGCGTCGCAGATCCGAGGGCTCGCAAGTGGGCTACACTTGCGAAGGCCTCGCTGGCAGCTTGTGATTGGACCGAAGTCTGGATCCGATGAGGGGGTTCATGGCACCTGCGAGGGTTCGGACGCACGAGGGAAGAGGCACGCGTCGCATTTCTACTGGACCGAACCTCAGACTCGAGAAGATCATGACACGCCTCGCTAGGTGGCTTCGGTGACTTAGCAAATTTCTGGACACACGTCGGATGCAAAGCGAGGACACGTGGCCGAAGTCCACGTGTGCGAAATGCCTCGGTTTTGGGGATTTTTCTCGTTTTTCACACCAAAACTTCTAAAATCCATAACTTTCGCATACGAGCTCCGTTTTTGACGTTCTTTATATGCATGCATAGGTAGAATTACACTCTACAACTTCGTTTAGACTTCGTCGACTAATATTGAATTTATATTTTATATTATTATTTTTAACAGACCGGGACAGGAAATCTGTTAAAAATTCATAACTTCTTCATCTGACGTCCGTTTTTGTCAGACTTTTTACCATTTTGCTATTAATGACGATACCTTCGATTCTCGTCTAGGATGTGTCGGCTAAAAATCACTCGATCTAAAATTCGAGTTTTTAGTTGTCTACTGGTAAGCTGAAACTTCGAAAAATCATAACTTCCTCATACGAAGTCAGATTTGGGCGTTCTTTTTATCAAACTTCTTGGTCTAACGTGTCACACCCCAAAACCGATAACGGCGGAATACGTTTCGGGGTGGGAGACGTCATGTACAGTATCATCACAATTGAATAATAGTAAAAACAAGAAACATGCAACCATTCCATTTACATAGTGATTTTAATTACAGGTGTGTTCTGTAAAGTTCAACAAACACCAAAAGTATACAAAAATAAGAGATGGATCTTGTATGCTCCACCTTCTCCAAAATGTTGCACCTGTACCTGTCTATCTTTGACTTGAGGATACAAGTTATTTTGAAAACGAGTATCAGCATAAAGCTGGTGAGTTCATAAGAGTTTATTGTGGGTTCTAGTATAACATGCAATAGTACCGATAGTGTGAAAAGTTACTATTTACATTTGTCCGTAATAGAAAACTCTAGAAAATCCTATATTTTCCAGAAATGCATCTATTAGTGATAGATACTTGTTTTACTTCGGGATGTTCATGTAGACTTTAGTTTAGTACTTTAGTGAGGATATAGTGTGTTCCTTGTAAGTGACTGATAGTGAGAGTAATAGCGAACCCCATGACCTTCCCGGTCATGCATAGTGTAGTGAAGTAGTGGCATCCCTGGGCCTGCACGGCTCGGACTGAAATTGACAGTCGGGAGGTAATAGTGTCTGCCCCGTATAGATCTATACATGTAGCGTCGTCTTCTCTCCGGAAAACTCTGGGCATAGTATGTAGCGAATAGCGTATCTCGTAGTGATTTAGTGTGTTATCTCCTGATTAGTGCTCCCTCTTGTATTATAGTGTAGTAGTCTTTTGTATAGTTCGTAGCGAGTTCCCATATTAGTGTATCGTCTCGTAATAGTGTGTATTATAGTGGGTATTATAGTGTGTACGGTAGTAGTAGTAACAAGTAGTAGTGACCTTAACTATATATATTATAGTTAATTTAGTGTGTATAGTTCTTTGTAATTAAGTAGTGAACGCATCGAATGAAATGAAAAAGATCGTATCCAACACTAATATACATGATATATAACTAAGAAATCAACGACAGTCGAACGGATAACAACTACCCTAAGCCCACAATCAAACAAGAACAGGAAATAAGGTGAGTTATTGGTTCTAAGTCCTTCAAGTCTTACTTATATAAATATATTAGTGTAGTTACATTTTATAAGAAAACTTATTTAATAAAATCTTATACTAAGGAAACATTTAGAAAATAGTTTATTAATCCAAAGTAGTTTTGAAAACGCATAGTTCTTTTATAAGGCATAGTGGTAAATAACTTGTGATTTGATCTACTAATAGTGAATCACATGTGATTAACTTTCATAAACATGGATATTTGACTTGTATCCCCCCCCCCCCCTAAAACATATAAAAACATTTGAAAAGTTCATTGAAGGGGTATGAACTCACAGTTTATCATGGGGCTCGAGTGTCAACGGATTCCCTGAATGCCAATGGTCCCTATAAATCATGTGATGACACATAATTGGGTTAGAACTAGGGTGTTTCATGCTTAATCATGATGGAAAAACATCCTTAGGGCTCGACATTACTGAGTACTAGTGTCTCATGATCTATACTTAATGATTCATGCAAGTTTAGGGCCAAAAGTGGACATTTGAGTGAGTTCATGGCCTTGAAATTGAGTGGGCGGCTGAGGTGTGGGGCCAGAAGGCTGTGTGAGGCTGCACAGAAGTGTGTGCGGCCATACACAGGAGTGTGTGGTCGTACACTCCTCTTGTGAGTCCATGTGAAGTGTTTGCTCTTCAGACAAGAAGATTTGAATGTGTTCTGCCCCCCTCTTGAAGGTGTGCGGCCGTACACCTTCAAGAGACTATGAATATGATGAACATGATGAGTTTTAAAGCTTGGGATTCAAGTGTTTACCACTAATAAGCTTGAAGATGAACTAGATCACAAATATGAGGCCTTCAAGGTGTTCTTGGTTGAAGATTGTAGAGAGAGAAAGTAGAGAGAGGGTAAGGAGCATCCAAACGAATGAAAGGAGAGGGTATTCATCTATATATGTGTTTGGGTGTGAGGCTAGAGGGTGTGCGGTTGGGTGTGCGGCCGCACACATGGGTGTGTGGCCGTACACACAAAAGTATGGCCGCACACACCTCTTTTGGTGTGTTTAATCTAATTTCATAATGCAAAACACTTTCCAACACCTCCTGAGACCCATAACTAGAATATATTATGTCCAATACACGCATTTGGAACCACAATATTTACAAAGGATGAAGAATTCAAGATTTTAAGACAATACGCGGACCAATTACATAGGATGAAAGTTTCGGGTTGTCACATTATCCCCCCGTTAGAGTGAATTTCGTCCCGAAATTTAGAATTCCTACAGAGGGTAATTACCGAACTACAATGCAAAAAGATGGGGATATTTGAGTTTCATTTGATCCTCGCGCTCCCAAGTGAATTCTGGTCCCCGCTTGGCGTTCCACCGAACCTTAACAATTGGGATGCGGCTTTGCTTCGTTCGTTTTACTTCCCGATCCATAATCTCTCCAGGCTCTTCCACGAAGTTGAGGCTCTCATTGACCTCGATCTCGTCAAGCGGAATGACTAGAGTCTAGTCGGACAGGCATTTCTTCAAGTTTGAGACGTCGAAGGTAGGATGTATGTTACTTAGCTCGTGGGGTAGGTTGAGTTTGTAAGCCACAGGGCCAATTCTAGCAAGAATCTCGAAAGGCCCTATGTACCTTGGGTTCAGCTTTCCACGCCTTCCGAAGCGTATCGTGCCCTTACAGGGCGAGACCTTCAAAAGGACTCGATCTCCTACCTGAAACTCCAAGGGTTTTCTTCGTTTGTCCGCGTAGCTTTTCTGTCGATCCTTAGCGGCTTTTAATCGTTCATGAATCTGTACAATCTTCTTGGTCGTTTCTCGAATGATATCCGGACCAGTGAGAGAGCTGTCAGGAACTCGTACCTTAGCCAACTGAGTGTCACCCACCTCAGCCCAGCACAGAGGGGATCTGCACTTTCAGCCGTAGGGGCTTCAAATGGAGTTGCCTTGATGCTCGTATGATAACTATTATTGTAGGAAAATTCTACTAGAGGTAAGTGTGTATCCCACGATTTACCGAAGTCGATCACACAAGCTCGCAGCATGTCTTCTAAAGTTTGAATCGTTCTCTCACTTTGCCCGTCAGTCTGCGGATGGTAGGCCGTACTCATATCCAGCCTCGTCCCTAGTGCTTCTTGTAGTGATTGCCAAAATCTCCATGTAAACCTACTATCTCTATCTGAGATAATAGATATAGGGACGCCATGTAGACGTACTATTTCCTTAAGGTATGTTCTTGTGAGCTTCTCCATCTTGACCGTTTCCCTGATGGGTAGGAAGTGTGCGGACTTGATCAATCTGTCGACGATGACCCAAATGGTATCCAACCCACCCGTTGTCTTGGGCAGCTTGGTTACAAAATCCATTGTGACCCGTTCCCACTTCCATTCTGGTATCTCCGGTTGTTGGAGGAGACCTGATGGCTTTTGGTATTCGACCTTGACCTTCACGCAAGTAAGGCACTTACTCACGAAGGTAGCTATCTCAGCTTTCATGTTAGGCCACCAGTATAGCTTTTTGAGATCCAGATACATCTTATCTGAACCTGGGTGGACGGAGTATCGATTGTTGTGAGCTTCCTTCATGACTAAATCTCTGAAACCTCCGTGGCGTGGAGTCCAGATTCGGTCCATGAGATAGTAGGCTCTGTCACCCTTGACTTCCAAAATCTTAACCATTCCACGTAGGGATTCTCCCGTCACGTTCTCAGGTTTTAAGGCTTCAAACTGAGCCTCCTTGATCTGTGCGGATAGGTGCGAATGGATAGTCATTGTTAACGACTTGGTTCTTCGACCAGAATACTCTTTTCTACTTAGGGCGTCGGCTACCACGTTGGCCTTCCCTGGGTGATATCGAATTTCGCTGTCGTAATCGTTGAGTAGCTCGACCCAACGACGTTGTCTCATGTTGAGCTCTTTCTGGTTCAGTATGTGTTGGAGGCTTTTATGATCAGTATATACCATGCTCTTCGTTCCATACAAGTAGTGTCTCCAGATTTTTATAGCGAAGACGACCGCTCCTAACTCGAGGTCGTGAGTAGTGTAGTTCACCTCGTGTGTCTTTAGCTGTCTTGAGGCATAAGTGATGACCTTACCCCGTTGCATCAAGATGCAGCCGAGTCCCTGATTCGATGCATCACAGTACACCACGATGTCTTCTGTTCCTTCGGGAAGGGACAATACTGGTGCGGTGCATAGGGCTCGCTTCAGGGTCTGGAATGCCTTCTCCTGTTTCTCTTCCCAGTCGAATGATACGCCCTTCTGTGTCAACATAGTGAGAGGCTTCGCAATCCGAGAGAAGTTTTGGATGAATCTGCGGTAGTAGCCAGTAAGGCCTAGAAATTGACGAATTTCTGTAGGCGTCTTCGGTGTTGACTAGTTCTCAATAGCTTTAATTTTGGAGGGATCCACGTGGATTCCTTCTTCACTAACCACGTGTCCTAAGAATTCAACTCTTCGGATCCAAAATTCACACTTAGAGAACTTCGCATATAACTTCTCTGATCGCAGTGTTTCCAGGACTCGTCGCAGGTGATCCTTATGTTCTTCCTCGCTCTGAGAGTAGACGAGAATATCATCAATAAAGACGATGACGAATTGATCTAGATACGGACGACATACCCTATTCATTAAGTCCATGAATACTGCGGGAGCGTTAGTCAGTCCAAAGGGCATCACTACGAACTCGAAGTGCGCGTATTGGGTTCGGAAAGTTGTTTTCGGAACATCTTCCTCAAGCACCCGTAACAGGTGATACCCGGACCGAAGATCAATCTTGGAGAAATAACTCGCTCCTTGTAGTTGGTCGAATAGGTCGTCGATACGAGGGAGAGGGTAGCGATTTTTGATAGTGAGTTTGTTGAGTTCCCTATAATCGATGCACATACGGAACGATCCGTCTTTCTTCTTTACGAACAAGACCGGAGCTCCCCAGGGTGAGAAGCTTGGTCTTATAAAGCCCTTGCTGAGTAGCTCGTTAAGTTGACCGGATAGTTCTTGCATCTCGGAAGGCGCTAAACGATAGGGCGACTTAGCTACGGGGGTAGCTCCCGGCATTAAGTCAGCTCTGAACTCAACCTGACGTTTGGGAGGTAGACCCGGAAGGTCCTCCGGAAAGACATCGGGGAAATCGCATACAATAGGGATGTCCTTCGGATCCTTCGCTTTTTGGCTAGTGTCGACAACGTGGGCAAGAAAGGTGCAATATTCCTTACGCAACTATTTCTGAGCCTGAATACTGGAGATGATACGAAGGATCGTACCGGGTTTATCTCCATAGATCAACAGAGTTTCGTGGTTCGTAAGATTTAAGCGAATGGCTTTGTCATAGCATAGGATATCGGCATGATGAAGACTCAACCAGTCCATACCGAAAATGCAAACGAAACTCTTGATAGAGACTGGTATGAGATCGATTGGAAATGAGTGATCGTCTAATGTGAGAGTACAACCTATGTAGATTTTGTTAGAGCTTTCGGTCTTCCCGTTAGCCATTTCTACAACGAATGTTTCTTTTAGTGGTTGAGGGGATTGTTTGAGTAAGTGTTTAAAGTTTTGATTTATGAAGTTTCTTTCTACACCACTATCGAATAAGACACAGGCATAAGAGTTGTTGAGAAGAAACGTACCCGTGACTACTGTGGGATCCGCTACTGCTTCATTGTGACCAATTGCGAGTAGCCTACCTGTTCCCCCAACATTCGCAGCCTTCGGACAGTTCTTCTTGAAATGACCAGCTTCACCGCAACCATAACAAGTCGGGGTCACTCCCGAACCGGAAACTTGCGAGATAGGTTTGGGAGGGGCCTTGCAGAATCGCACAGTATGGCCCTTCCAACCGCAGTTGGAACACTGCAATTCACGGCAGGGGCCATTGTGGTGGAAAGGGCACTTGGGACACTTGGGCAGATTCCCACTATAAGCTTTTGGCGGTGCAGGAGTGGCTGGAGTAGTGGCAGCATGAACCACCACGATTCGCTGGTCCTTGGAGGAGGTTTGAGTTTTCTTGCCTTTCTTTTTATCCCATCGCTTCCTCTTTCTGTCAGATGAATCAGGTGGTGCAGTGGTAGTTGTGGTTGCTGTTGCTGGAGTGGAAGAGACTTCATGGTTTATCAGGCTCTGGGCCAATTCCTTGGCACTATCGAAGGTGGTAGGGCGTGAGGCTAGAACATTTCCTCGATACGAGGGGCATTAGACCCTAGATGTACCGTTCGATCTTTTTGGTTTTGGATGGGATCATGTTGGGACACATAGCCGCCAAGTCGCAGAACCTGGCCGTGTAAGTTGTTATGTCAGTCCCTTCCATCTTGAGGTTCCAGAGTTCCTCCTCAAGTTTCTGAATTTCGCCCGTAGGACAATACTCTCTCCTCATGAGATCCTTTAGAGTGTCCCAGCCCATAGCATTTGCTGTGACCAAGGAGAGTGCACTGACATGGCCGTTCCACCATGTCAAAGCCCTGTTAGTGAGGGTGGCAGTAGCGAACTTGATTTTGCTCTCTTCAGGGCAAGAGCACATTTCGAATACAGCTTCGGTTCTCTCGAACCATTGGGATAATGCCATAATTCCTCCAGTACCATCGAAGAAGGTAGGTTTACAGTTCATGAAGTCCTTATAAGTGCATCCCTACACTCTTTGATGGACTTCACCAAATCTAGAGTTACCACCGCTCGCATCACCAGAGTTCATTTGAGCCATGGCTGCCATTACAGCCGCAGTCACAGCCGTTTGGAACAGCACTAGGTCGAACTGTGGAGGAGGAGGTGGTGGAGGAGGGGTTTGAGTTGCTGGTCTTCCTCTACTTGGACGCTTTCGTGGAGGCATCTTTTACTGGAAGATCACAGGAATGATAGCAATAGTAAGATTCTATTGCTAATATTAATAGAGTGTTTCATGGATTAATTCAACATAATCCAAAAATTAGAGTGAGAGTCATAGTAATAGGATAGTTAGCTGCCAATATACTGGTATTGATGATATAATACAAGTTCAGGAAAAATTGACCTAACAGAAGGTCTTACATCAAACCATAGGGAAAAATATTGGCAGTTTAGAGGTCTAGTTAAGGTACTTTTAGGCTAGGAATGTTTATAGACAAGAGATCTACGAAACCTAGAAGGGAATGGCTAGTCCTTTAAACAAAAGAGTGGGGTACTAGACGTCTTCTACTGGTGACGGTTACTTGTTGGGCGAACCCTCAGATCCGTTATCTGACGCATAACTTCTTGAAGGTGTCGTTCATGAGTCCTTTGACGTGCTCGGAGTTCCCTAACTTTGGCTCGGGATGCAGCCAGCTGATGCTGCAGAGCCTCGTTGGTCCTCCTTGTCCTGTCCATGGCTTCTTCGAGTTAGCGGATGCGAATCGTGTTGAGATTTGAGTTGGCATCGACTTCTACAACTCGACCAATGGTTGCTTGACCCTGCTCGACATTCCTGGCAATCCTTCGGATCATGATGGGCAGAACCTGATCCGCTGATCCTCCTTCGCGTATGTTGTAAAAACTTCGGTCTCCATTGTAAGGTAAAGGCTGGCCCTGCTCCTCCCTCCATCGGTGCAAGGATATGGCCCACATAGGAGTGGGACCCTAAAATGCCAGACGGGGGTTGGGGTTTGGAGCTTCAGGAGGTTGGTTGTTAACTTCTGGTTCGGAGCTGGAACTATCCGAGAAGCCTTCAGCATGTCGATCATCCAAAGGGATCGGGTGATCATCATCTGACTCCTCATCGAGCCATCCTCCATTGCCCTGGTTTGGATAGTACGGGTCGCCGGGTAGGTGGAAACCAACCATGCTATCTATACAAGAAAGGAGGATAGAAAGGTTAATAGACGTACTACTCTCAGATACTTATAAGATGAATCGTTACTAGTAGACCCAATACTTGCGTAGTGCATACCAATTACATGCAACCGAAGCAAGATAGTCCTTCAAATAAGCAACCCTAACTCCAGATCCCCAATCAAACAAGAACAGGAAATGAAGCAAAGGCTACAGATTCTGAGTCTATAGCGCCCTAGTCACATGTAACCGTGGTGTATCCACTTAGAAACTATTGTCCTACCAGTAACGACCCTTTTAGTTATCACATATGTATGTTTTAGAGTTACAGAATACTCCTATAGTATTCTTAGGGTAACGTTATTGTGGTAGTGTTGGTAAGTTTTAGACTTGTTGCAACACCACAACTAAGCTTAGGCACATGCTAGTCACTCCCAGGAAAACGTAGTTGATCAGGCTACATTCCCCCAAATGTGACTATATGTCTCTAAACCCAATTTGTGCTGTCCAACAATCTTAATACTTTTGTTATGTTCTAGCGTGATACTGACTCCTGTGTTTTATAGAGATGTGTGTGTATATATACTTAGTTAAATCTTTTAAATACTTAACAGTATATATTCTTGGACAGAGTGTTTTAGTCCCGAAGTGTTTATAGTTCGTATATCTTTTATAGGTTGATATACTTGATTCACAATAAACAATGCTCTGATACCAATCTGTCACACCCCAAAACCGATAACGGCGGAATACGTTTCGGGGTGGGAGACGTCATGTACAGTATCATCACAATTGTATAATAGTAAAAACAAGAAACATGCAACCATTCCATTTACATAGTGATTTTAATTACAAGTGTGTTCTGTAAAGTTCAACAAACACCAAAAGTATACAAAAATAAGAGATGGATCTTGTATGTTCCACCTTCTCCAAAATGTTGCACCTGTACCTGTCTATCTTTGACCTGAGGATACAAGTTATTTTGAAAACGAGTATCAGCATAAAGCTGGTGAGTTCATAAGAGTTTAGTGTGGGTTCTAGTATAACATGCAATAGTACCGATAGTGTGAAAAGTTACTATTTACATTTGTCCGTAATAGAAAACTCTAGAAAATCCTATATTTTCCAGAAATGCATCTATTAGTGATAGATACTTGTTTTACATCGGGATGTTAATGTAGACTTTAGTTTAGTACTTTAGTGAGGATATAGTGTGTTCCTTGTAAGTGACTGATAGTGAGAGTAATAGCGAACCCCATGACCTTCCCGGTCATGCATAGTGTAGTGAAGTAGTGGCATCCCTGGGCCTGCACGGCTCGGACTGAAACTGACAGTCGGGATGTAATAGTGTCTGCCCCATATAGATCTATACATGTAGCGTCGTCTTCCCTCCGGAAAACTCTGGGCATAGTATGTAGCGAATAGCGTATCTCGTAGTGATTTAGTGCGTTATCTCCTGATTAGTGCTCCCTCTTGTATTATAGTGTAGTAGTCTTTTGTATAGTTCGTAGCGAGTTCCCTTATTAGTGTATCGTCTCTTAATAGTGTGTATTATAGTGGGTATTATAGTGTGTACGGTAGTAGTAGTAACAAGTAGTAGTGACCTTAACTATACATATTATAGTTAATTTAGTGTGTATAGTTCTTTGTAATTAAGTAGTGAAGGCATCGAATGAAATGAAAAAGCTCGTATCCAACACTAATATACATGATATATAACTAAGAAATCAACGACATTCGAACGGATAACAACTACCCTAAGCCCACAATCAAATAAGAACAGGAAATAAGGTGAGTTATCGGTTCTAAGTCCATCAAGTCTTACTTATATAAATATATTAGTGTAGTTACATTTTATAAGAAAACTTATTTAATAAAATCTTATACTAAGGAAACATTTAGAAAATAGTTTATTAATCCAAAGTAGTTTTGAAAACGCATAGTTCTTTTATAAGGCATAGTGGTAAATCACTTGTGATTTGATCTACTAATAGTGAATCACATGTGATTAACTTTCATAAACATGAATATTTGACTTGTATCCCCCCCCCCCTAAAACATATAAAAACATTTGAAAAGTTCATTGAAGGGGTATGAACTCACAGTTTATCGTGGGGCTCGAGTGTCAACGGATGCCCTGAATGCCAATGGTCCCTATAAATCATGTGATGACACATAATTGGGTTCGAACTAGGGTGTTTCATGCTTAATCAAGATGGAAAAACATCCTTAGGGCTCGACATTACTGAGTACTAGTGTCTCATGATCTATACTTAATGATTCATGCAAGTTTAGGGCCAAAAGTGGACATTTGAGTGAGTTCATGGCCTTGAAATTGAGTGTGCGGCTGAGGTGTGCGGCCAGAAGGGTGTGTGAGGCTACACACAAGTGTGTGCGGCCGTTAAGAGTGTTTGTGCGGCTGTACACAGGAGTGTGCGGCCGTACACTCCTCTTGTGAGTCCATGTGAAGTGTTTGCTCTTCACACAAGAAGATTTGAATGTGTGCTGCCCCCCTCATGAAGGTGTGCGGCCGTACACCTTCAAGAGACTATGAATATGATGAACATGATGAGTTTTAAAGCTTGGGATTCAAGTGTTTACCAATAATAAGCTTGAAGATGAACTAGATCACAAATATGAGGCCTTCAAGGTGTTCTTGGTTGAAAATTGTAGAGAGAGAAAGTAGAGAGAGGGTAAGGAGCATCCAAATGAATGAAAGGAGAGGGTATTCATATATATATATATATATATATATATATATATATATATATATATATATATATATATGTTTGGGTGTGAGGCTAGAGGGTGTGCGGTTGGGTGTGCGGCGGCACACATGGGTGTGTGGCCGTACACACAAAAGTGTGGCCGCACACACCTCTTTTGGTGTGTTTAATCTAATTTCATAATGCAAAACACTTTCCAACACCTCCTGAGACCCATAACTAGAATATATTATGTCCAATACACGCATTTGGAACCACAATATTTACAAAGGATGAAGAATTCAAGATTTTAAGACAATACGCGGACCAATTACATAGGATCAAAGTTTCGGGTTGTCACATAACGAATACTACGAGTTTCGTTTAGATCACTAACGCTAAAAAGTAGTTTATCAAAAACTCACTTTTTAAGACATTCAGCAGCGTGTCGGTTTTATCGCGAAACTTCGACATGTCATAACTTCTTCCTTATAACTCGGATTTTGGTATTCTTTATATCCCCGGAATCCTTGTTTCGACCAGCACAACTTTATGTAAAGATATCGGGCTTATCTGACACTTTAATTTTGACGCTTATTTTTATTCTTAATTAATTAAACCCTAATAATTAAGCATAAAACACATAATTCACATAATATTCACATAATTCCTTTTCAATTATTCAAAATGAGTTACAAAGGTTAACCTATACTATCACCTCAATATAAATGCCTAGGCTAGAAACACGAGTGTTACAATTCTCTCCCCCTTAGGATGATTCCGTCCCCGGAATCATATATCACCAAACAAATGCGGGTAGCGACTCATCATGTCACTCTTCGTTTCCCAAGTGAGATTTGGCCCATTCGTATGTTTCCAACACACAAGCACTAAATCGACCATCTTGCGTCGCAACTTCTTAGTCTTATAGTCAACGATTGCCTCAGGTTCTTCAATCAGCCTCTTGTTTTCATCCAACCTTAACTCAGAAATCGGAATTATATCGGGCACATCTCCCATGAACTTTATCAAGTAACACACATGAAAGGTGTTATGAATACCCTCCAATTCTTCCGGTAATTCTAGCTTGTAAGCTTGATTCCCGATATTCTGAAGAACTTTGAACGGTCTAATAAACCTTGGACTCAACTTTCCCCTTTTACCAAATTTTATAAGTCCCTTCCACGGCGAGACATTAAGTAAAACCGAATCTCCAACTTCAAAGGTTATCGGTTGTCTTTTCTTGTCAGCATAACTCTTTCGTCGATCTTGAGTAGCTAACATTCCTTCTCTTATCACTTTCAACTTTTCAGCAGTCTGATGGACTATTTCAGGTCCCATAAACTGCTTTTCCCCAGCTTCCAAGCAACATGATGGCATTCGACACTTTTCCCCATACAAAGCGTGATAAGGTGCCATATTAATGCTTGAGTGGAAACTATTATTATAGGAGAATTCTACTAGAGGTAAGTGTTCACTCAGTTACCTTGGAACTCTAGGGTACATGCTCTCAGCATATCCTCCAATGTTTGAATCGTTCGTTCACTCTGACCATCAGTTTGCGGATGGTAAGTTGTACTCAAACACAACCTGGTGCCTAATTCCTCTTGTAGACTCCTCCAAAATCTTGAGGTAAAACGGTTGTCACGATCGGATACAATCGTTAACGGAACACCGTGAAGCCTCACAATTTCCTTCACGTAAGAATTCACAAGTTTATCCATAGACCATTTCTCGTTGGCAGCTATGAAATGCGTACTCTTAGTGAAGCGATCAATGACCACCCAAATCATGTCGTGACCGTTCCTTGTTTTGGGTAGTTTAGTCACAAAATCCATGGTGATGCTTTCCCATTTACCGATGGGTATGGGTAAAGGTTCTAAACTCCCATACGGTTTCTGATGTTGTGCCTTAACCCTAGCACAAGTTACACACTCTGCCACATACTTAGCAACATCGAGCTTCATCGTCGGCCACCAATAACAGGATTTTAGATCCCTATACATTTTTGTACTGCCGGGATGAATCGAGTACATGGTCTTGTGAGCTTCTTCCATCAGAAGATCTCTTACTACGCCCGTCTTAGGTACCCAAATCCTATCTTGGAATACCTTCAACCCTTGGTTGTCTGTACCGAATACTAACGTTTTTCCCAAACGTTCTTCCTTTCGGTCATTTTTCTCTAAAGCTTCCTCTTGAGCTTTCTTTATGCTTTCCACAATTGTCGAGACAACTTCAATTCTCAACGCTCTTGAACTTTTCTTTTCAAGGTTTACCTTCCGACTGAGAGCATCAGCAACAACATATGCTTTACTAGGGTGGTAAAGTATCTCACAGTCGTAGTCCTTGAGTAACTCTAGCCAGCGTCGTTGCCTCATGTTCAATTCCTTCTGATTAAAGAGATATTGAAGACTCTTATGATTAGTTAAAAGTTTACACTTTGTGCCATAAAGATAATGCATCCATATCTTCAAGGAAAATACTACCGCTGCCAACTCCAGATCATGAGTGGGGTAGTTCTTTTCATGCTCCTTCAATTGCCTCGATGCATACGCGATCACTTTATCCCTTTGGGTCAGAACACAACCTAACCCAACTCCAGATGCATCGCTATAAACTACGAATTCATTAACTCCTTCCGGTAATGAAAGAATCAGTGCTTCACACAATCTCTTCTTCAACTTCTCAAAGGCTTCCTTATGCTTCTCATTCCAAGCATAAGTAGCTCCTTTATGGGTCAAAGTTGTTAATGGAGTAGAAATCGAAGAAAATCCTTGGATAAATCTTCGGTAATATCCAGCTAATCCTAAAAAACTTCGAATCTCCGTAGGGCTTTTTGGTTGTTCCCACTTCATCACAACTTCAATCTTTGCTAGGTCAACCATTATTCCTTCTTGGTTAACCACATGACCTAAAAATTGGACTTCTTGAATCCAAAACTCACATTTAGAGAACTTTGCGTATAGCTTCTCCTTTTTTAGGACTTCTAGCACTTCACGCGGATGCTTTTCATGCTCCTCCTTGCTTTTCGAATAAATCAAGATATCGTCTATGAATACTATCATGTATTTATCTAGGAAAGGTTTACAAACTCTATTCATCAAATCCATGAAAGCTGCTAGGGCATTGGTTAATCCGAATGACATAACCAGAAATTCATAGTATCCATATCTTGTTCTAAATGCAGTCTTTTCGATATCCTGCACTCTCACCTTTAGTTGATGGTATCCCGACCTAAGATCGATCTTCGAGAAATAACTCGAACCTTGTAACTGGTCGAACAGGTCGTCGATCCTTGGCAACGGGTACTTGTTCTTTATCGTCACTTTGTTCAGCTCTCTGTAATCGATGCACATTCTCATGCTCCCATCTTTCTTCTTTACAAATAACACAGGGGCTCTCCAGGGCGATGAACTAGTTCGAATGAAGCCTTTGTCCAATAACTCCTAAAGTTGTGTCATACATTCTTTCATCTCTGTTGGTGCTAATCGATATGATGCTTTTGCTATCGGCGTCGTTCCTGGTAACAAGTCGATACGAAATTCTACTTGTCAATCAGGGGCAATCTAGGAAGATCTTCGGGAAAGACTTCTGAATAATCACACACCACCGGAATATTCTACACCTCCTCCTTTTCCATCTTAGCATCGATCACGAACGCTAGATATGATGTACATCCATTGGCCAAACACTTTCTGGCTTTCATTAGGGAAATGATTCCAGAATTTACTCTGTGTTTGTCTCCATACACCATAAACGACTCTTTCCCTGGCGGGTTTACTTTTAATGTCTTCTTCCTACACAATACTTCGGCATCATTGGCACTAAGACAATCCATTCCTAATACTATCTCGAAACCATTTAACTCGATAGGCAATAATTCCTCGTGGAGCTTATTCCCACCCCAGTCAATGAGGATGTTTTTCATACGATGGCTAACAGGTACAAACTTGCCACTAGCAATCTCGACTATTAAAGCATTAACTAGCCTATCTACAGGCAAAGCTAGCTTTCTACCAAATTCATGCGATATAAAGGAGTAATTGGCTCCAGAATCAAACAAAATTTGGGCAGGCAATTCATTTACGAGAAAGGTACCTAAAGCGACATCGACTTCTTCTTTTGTAGCTTCAAGTGTCATCTGAAAGGCTCTCTCCTTCGGCTTTGGTGGTAGATTGGGCTTTGCTGCATCCTTCCTCTTTGGACAGTCTTTAAGAACATGCCCTACTTCATGGCACTCAAAACATACCCTCTTGTCGGACGGACACACGTTGGCATAATGCCCAGTCTTTCCACATTTGAAGCAAGTCACCTCCTCACTACATTTCCCATAGTGCTTTTTCTTGCACTTCTCACACCATTTCACTTCACCTCCTCCTCCTCCAAACATCTTGGACTTAGAAAATTTGCTTTTCTTGCTGGAACCTGAAGTTCCTTCAAATTTTCTCTTTTCACCAACTTCCGCCCACTCCAGACCCTTCTCTCTGATCTGAACCTCAATATTCTTAGCAGCCCAGATGGCGGCTTTCAAAGTGGTTGCTTGCTTAACCATCAGACCAAAGTCCGCTGGTAATCCGAGGGCAAACTTGTTGACCTTAGAGAGTTTAGTTGGAACTAGATGAGGAGCAAGCTTTATCTTTTCCATAAAACTAGCAGCGTATTCAGTAACGCTCATCTTTCCCTTCTTAAAATTCTGGAACTCATTATTGATTTCCAGAAGATCCTGCTCAGAGCAGTACTGCAATTTCAGTTGTACCACAAAATCTTCCTAAGACATCTTACTAGTTTCTCCCTTGGGCATCGAATCAGCTAGTAACTTCCACCAGCTCAACACACCAGACCTTAACAGAGGAATTGCAAGTGCGGTCTTTTGTTTGTTGCTGCACTCACAACTTTCAAACATCGTCTCCATTTTGGAGATCCAATTCATGACTTCCACCGGTTTCGGACTTCCAGATAGACACGACATTTTAGATGCCATGAAATCTTTGTATTTGCATCCACGTCCATCAACTCCTCCATCCTGGTTGTTTTGTCTAACTATCGGTGGGTTGGCTTGACCAAGAGTCCCACTGTAGTTCCGTCCTACTGATTGCCCTTCATTCAATACGGGCTGTTCAACAGGCATCGTACTCTCTTCCCTATGTTGTTGTAGTAATTGCCTTGTCTCCTCCATCTGGCGATCTAACATCATCTGCATCATTGCTTGTACCCCATCCATCGTCATTGGCTTAGGTGCAGCTCCTACAACAGGTACTTACTCAACTACTTGAGGTTGAGGTTGTTGATCCCTGTTTTCGTTCGCATTTGTAGCTCCACTACGAGTTCTTTCCATTACAATCTATATACCAAATAAGGCAAATTTAGGTCTATATCCTTGTTAGAAATTTTAATTCCCTTATCACTCCGAAATGTTTACATATTAGTTCTAATCTCGTAATCATACGCTTAGAATCCTACACACATAAGGTTTCCAGATCCGGTCAGAAACAGACCATAGATCCGAACAAATAATGGCACACATGGAAAAACACATAGCATTTAGCACATAAGGGCATTTTAGGCATCTTTCCTAAAATAAACTAGTGCTCGTGTCTAAAATATGGTAGACACTCATCTCACAATCATCACTTAGCATTCTAAGTTTATGTTTAGAAATCCTACAATTTATTAGTTCGCTTAACTAATGCTCTGATGCCAATTGTGACATCCCCTAATTTGTCAGCCAGAAAAGACAGATTTAATTTATGCTTTTTAAAATAAAATAAGAGAAATCTTTTTTTAAAAGATCTTGCGGAATTTTTTCCCAAAACAAAACATGATAAAAGTTTATCAAAACCTTCTTTTAGAAATGTATAGTTTCATTTCATATCAAAACCTCGGGATGTCATGTTCCGATACATATCAAAAGCATAAACACGACATTATAAGTCTTTCAACAGATATTTACAATTACTGGCCCATAATCCAAAAATCCCTCATCGTCCTCCGACTATGCTCGAGGTCTACTACCTGTAACATAAAAAGCTGAGTGGGTCAGGCTTGGGAGCCTGGTGAGCATATAGGGTTTTCAACCCACAATAATAATAAACTTACTAAGTTCATCAATCAACAATAACCCTGATTACCTGTTCCCGTTATCCTCACTTTACGTCCTTAAACACTTATCACAAGAGACCTAGCCTAAAGAATATCTTCGGGATGGACACTACTACTAAGGGGTTTCCTCAGCCATACATGCCCTAAAGGCAACCATGAGGGGGATGGATTCCAGTGAATGAACACTCTTAGTTCATTAACACCTACAGGTTGCGGTTCTGCTAATGCTTCCCACTGGACTGTCTAGAAACTCTGTGGTCGTCATCCAAACTCCACTAGATGACTGGATCTCAAAACACATAGAGGCCTCTCATCACTTTTATTTTATCACACATCACTATCTACCCATGTTTTACCCAACATATTTGTAGATAAAAATACATATACAGTTTAAAACTTGTATAAAACGTCAATTCAACAGTCACCTCAGTTAAACAATTAATATAATTATACAATGAAGGTGACTATACACTCACATGATTTGATGATAATCGGTCAGCAATTCGTTTCCTAAAATGATCGTTTCTAATAAAACCGGGAGTTTTATTGAGAAACTGGGCTCTACAAAGGTCGGGCTTCGAAACCGAAAAGATAAATTTTTCGGGCTTCTCGGGCACTTCGTGGAGTATTTCGAGGCTTATAAATGATATCGGGGCTTTGGGGGATGTTAAGATGAAAGAAATATGGGTTTAGGGGCTAAAAATGACAAAATTCCAAAATATACCCGGGAGGACTCGCACCCTTCTATTTATAAGGGCGAGGCTTCTGATCGGATGGCTAGAAAGAAGCCATGCGTCGCAGATCCGAGGGCTTGCAGGGAGGATGGCTCGCAAGTGGGCTGCGAGTGCGAAGGCCTCGCTAGCAGCTTGTGATTGGACCGAAGTCTGGATCCGATGAGGGGGTTCGTGGCACCTGCAAGGGTTTGGACGCACGAGGGAAGAGGCACGCATCGCATTTCTACTGGACTGAACCTAGGACTCGAGAAGATCATGACACGCCTCGCCAGGTGGCTTCGGTGACTCAGCAAATTTCTGGACAAGTGTCGGATGCGAAGCGAGGACACGTGGCCGAAGTCCACATGTGCGAAATTCCTTGGTTTTAGGGACTTTTCTCGTTCTTCGCACCAAACTTCTAAAATCCATAACTTTCGCATACGAGCTCCGTTTTTGACGTTCTTTATATGCAAGCGTAGGTAACATTATGCTCTACAACTTTCGTTTAGATTTCGTCGGCTAATTTTGAATTTAATTTTTATATTATTATTTTTAACAGACCGGGACAAGAAATCCGTTAAAAATTCATAACTTCTTCATCTGACGTCCGTTTTCGTCAGACTTTTTTACCGTTGTGCTCCTATGACGAGACCTTCATTTCTCATTTAGGTTGTGTCGGCTAAAAACCACTTGATCTAAAATTCGAGTTTTTAGCTGTCTACTGCTAAGCTGAAACTTCGAAAAAGCATAACTTCCTCATATGAAGTCAGATTTGGGCGTTCTTTTTATCGAACTTCTCGGTTTAATGAATGCTACGAGTTTCGTTTAGATCACTAAGGCTAAAAAGTAGTTTATCAAAAACTCACTTTTTACAACATTCAGCACTGTGTCAGTTTTGTCACGAAACTTCAACAGGTCATAACTTCTTCGTTATAACTCGGATTTTAGTATTCTTTATATCCCCGGAATCCTTGTTTCGACCACTACAACTTTATATAAAGATATCGGGATTATCTCACAATTTAATTTTGATGCTTATTTTTATTCTTAATTAATTAAACCCTAATAATTTAGCATAAAACACATAATTCACATAATATTCACATAATTCCTTTTCATTTCTTCAAAATGAGTTACAAAGGTTAACCTAGACTATCACCTCAATATAAATGTCTAGGTTAGAAACACGAGTGTTACAAATAAACCTATCTCTGAGTTGCAAAATATGGTGAAAACTGTTGGGTTTTGAGCACTATAACACTCCTACGGTGCACATGCAACCCGAAATGCTTTGGATCTATGTTTTCACTAATTATACATGCATTTTCAAGTTTTCCAAAGCATTGTCCTAACTAGCATACAAATTGTTAAATGAACAATACAACTAGTTAGATGACATACCTTTATGAAGGACTTGTAGTTCTTGGCCTTTGAAGCTTGAGTACCTCAAGTATGATGCCTCTAATTGTTCAGAAACACCATATGCAAGATGAGACTTGAGAGAATAGGTTAGCTAGCACAAAATTGTGTAACACTCTCTTGGAATGAAGGGGCAAACGATTTTGGCCATGAAGGGTTTTATTTATAGTGCTAGGGTTACATCTTTGCAAACTCTAATGACCTTTCACATTCTTATGCTCCATGGGTTTAACCTCCATGGACTATCCATGGGTTATTTCATTGGTTTAGTCCATCTACATAAACAAGGATCATTGGCCCACACTATAAGAATCATTGATTTACATACTTAACCCCATATATTTAATTAGTCTCTTTTGACTACAAAATTAATTCTTAATCAATACTAATTAAATAATAATATGATTTCATATTAATATATTATACTTGTAATTTATTAATAAATCATAAATAACCTTATTCTCAAAAGTCCATCCTATCAAATTGCACTAGTGAAGGCAACCCAAAAGGACCATGATACATCTGGTCAAGTACATCACACTTATAGTCATGGGCTTAGACACCAAATCCAATAGTCTCCCACTTGGATAAGTTTAATAACTATAGCTGCCAATGTGCCATTAGGATTCAACTTAGCAATCGTAAGCTTTCAAAAGCCACTATCAAACTCTAACCTAGTCAGTGACTAGTCCTTCAGATAATGTATCATATATTCCTCTGTTCTCAAGATATCTATACGGACAAACACATGGAACATAGTCATACTTATTGCCCTACAATTTGTTTCTCAATATCTGATTTGTCTGACATAGAACATAACTGAACACATCAATTTAGTTCTGACCGGGACCGGCACATAGTCAAAAAAGAATCATCAAGTGGCCCAAGATATCGCTTTTAATCCTCTTAGGATAAAAGGGAACGGATAAAATTCGACATTATATGCTTGTACTAACTACCCATCAAATCATGCATAATGACATGTTTTATAACATCAAGTTACTGATATGTTTTCGTGCCATCAATGCACAACCAACTCATAGTCAACTACTCATATATCTTGGTTAGAAGACTATATGATATTACCGTCTCACAATTACTCGTGATAAATTCCATGAAGTAATTCAGGTGAGCACGGTTAGATCTAACATTCAAATCTTATTTCAGAAGTACTCATGAATGGTGTAGCAAAATGTTGGTATGCCTAACGCCTTAGACAAATCTACAAGCCAACTCATGACAATCTTCTTTTCATACCTACTTCCACCATATGATCGACTGTGGATAGTTTGAATAATCTTATTATTCGGGAAGTCAAAACATGCAAAGTTAAACATATGAATAATACTTATCCTATATGGCCCTAAAACTTCTGAGAGTAAATAAAACACCTTTTATTTAATCACCATATTGATTACTCATTATTCATTGTATATTGTTTCGATTTATCAACTAATACTTGAATTACAAACAATAGTTATCCCATGCTCCAAGCATGCATACTATTTTTACCTATAGTCCTTACTTTGTGAAATTGATCAATTGTAAACATTTCCAACGATACTCATTTCAGAATTCCAAATACTTATCGTAAGTGTAAGAACACCAAGTTCTTGCCACTTACTGTAATTTGTTAGATTATATGCAGTGATCCTTTTGTAATGATTAAGTACACAAGTCACGGGGACTTTGTCAATTACAAAACTTTCCATTGGAGATTGTTACAAGACAATTCCATAGATCTAAAGTCTCATATTTAAAGCACGTTCCTTTCAACACCCTTCTTGCATAAGAGTTTCTAACTTTCTCTTACAGATTTTTTGATATCTAACTCCCATTATGGAAACATTTCCATATTAGCCATATGAAAACTCATTTTTAATAGAATCATGTCTATTCATAATAATGTCAATATGGTCCATCCATTACTATACTTCCAACTATCCATAAGCAACCAATCCTTGGCCAACCTTAGATTGTTCTTAACAATTGTTTAACTACTTTAGTCATATCCGGTTCTATTCCTTTTTCCCTCTTAATTCCCTAGGAATTTGGAAAATTAGAAGACATGAATATTATAGCATACCTAATCAATCCTATACCATATGGGATACGATTCATAGTGTCTTACATAAAGACATGATGTCACAACTGTAAATTTTGAGCCATGTAATCTATACATTCAAGTTAATGTAAATCAAAAACTTCAATCAAATACAACATGCTAGGACTACAAATAGTCATCAAACAATTGGAGACCCTAGAAGTTCTTGTTAAGTCTAATTTAGGCTAGAACTTCCTTATTGGATCCAAATGGGCCAATAAGCTTCCAATTAGACTATCATGGGCTTAGAACCCTAATTGGACTCTAATTGGACCCACATTTATTTATTTTAACACTTTGGGCCATATTGGGCCTAGAATTAAATAAATTAAAAGCCTTGATACATGAATAACCTAAACTAGTCCAATAAAAATATAAAAATCATACTACATTCTTTTAAGCATAAAACACACTCTAACTATCTCAAATATTGGGCTTAAGGGCCAAAAGGCCCAAAAATCTTTTTTTTCTTTCAAATTCTCGGCCCAAGGCCCACACCCAAAGAGAAATGGAAGAGTTGACTATTTGCTTGCCACCTCATTATTACCCAACATGTTTCCATGCACCTTAGTCCATATCTCCATGCATATCACTTCAAAAGTCATTTCTTCTTCTCTCCTCTCTCATTCTCGGCCATACACACCTACACACACCAAAAATCTCTCAACCACTCTCTAGATCATTCAAGAACAACTCTCCCTCTCCACTCAAAAATCTCGAGTTCTAGGAAGCATTCAAGAGGAAAACTCCACAATATTCTTCATCTAAGGTAAGATTATGCATAGATCTATGGTTTAAATTCTTTTGTTATCAAAATCCTTTCCTAACCTATGCAAAAATCGTGATCTTACACCCTAGAACCATCTCAAAACTCAAGATCTTCATCAAAGGGAGCCAAGGCCAAAAACACTTCATTTTTCTTCCATCTTTTCTTCCAACAACCGAATCAACACCCCAAGGTGAGATTCATACCCCTATTTTCTGTTTTTATGAGTTTTGTGGGGGGGGAATACAAGTGAAAGTGTAGATCTATATGTGTTTGTATGCCTTGTATGATTTCCATGCTTATATGTATGCTTGTATGTGTTTTAATGTTGGATCTAGCCATTAAACCCCTCAAAACCGAGATATAACTTATGTTTTATGATTTTAGCTTCAAATATATTTCTACATATAAAGTGATACAAGAAAAATAGCTAAGTGGTTAGCAACAATTTTCTTTAAGCTAAAAACACACATTTTGGGCCAAAAATGTGAAAAATACAAAATTAAGGGCCCAAATTGACATTTCACAGATTCTGATGGTTGAAATGTGCCAAAACAGTTTCCATAAAACTATTTCTGGAATTATATTCAATTAGAGGATTAAAAACATAAATTTCAAGCTTATTGGGCTAAAAATGAAAATTTCGGCCCAAGGAGGCCCATTATGCGAATTTTTCTGTTTTGAAGGGCCAAAACTGTGAATTTCTGTAAAACAGTGGACTATAAGTGTCCCAAATCCTTTTCAAAGGTTTAAAATGCTTTTTAAATTTAAAAAGGACCAAAGTTGCAAAAATTTTCCAATTTGGGCCAAAATTGTCAAAATTGCGAAAAGAAGGGCTAAAACCGAGAAAAATTGCATTTTCAGGGACTTAAACTGTTTCTATGAAAAATATGCTGGAAAATATTAATTTCAATAATTTTTGGTGTTAAAATGTCAAGAGAAATAGTTTAAGGACCAAACCGGGAAATATTACACTAAAAGGGTTGAAAATGTAAATTTTACAAATAATGAGGGGCTGAAAACAGAAATATTTCAAGGCTAATTCAATATGTACAATTTGATCAAATAATGACACCTCGACTATCAACGAAATACAACTCATTACAATACCAAAAGTCGTTGTTAAACGAATTGGCTCGGTCTCGAGCCAATGGAAATCTACAACTACTAACTCTTCGACACTACGAATCATACAAATAACGTTTGGTAATACATATACATACGAGTGTGCACAGACGTCTACGCACCATCTTCGGGCCCCAAAAGTGTAAAATCTTGCTTGTTGGGCCTAGCTAGCCCAATGACCTGATCTTAAGGCCCGAAGACACATATTTTCTACGAAGTGTTGAGTTTCACCGACTTGGCACAACGTAGAGTGACTTTCAATGGCTTGTACCACTGGTCCCCAAGGGTCCATGGTATTGCTAGAAGAGTCTGCATATTTTACGAGGCGGGTCGGGGACCCCTCGCACGCATATTTTCCCCAACCGGTTAATGGAGTCACCGGGGTCTTCGTGACCTCTTTCTCTTCGGATGTGGGACTACACCTAGTCAGGGCGATTGGATAACGTGATTAGTACGGACGACGCCTTCGGGTTCGTTAGTATAACTATAAACTGGGCGTTTGTGTAATGCGGGTTTGTAGTAAATAATCACGCTCGAGAACCTTCCAACGTCGCCTGGGACTGACATTATACGCTATGCAATGGTTTCAATGTAACTTCATGTAATTCGAGGAATTAGGAAAACATCGGGTTTTCCTAGGGTTTTCAATACAAACAATTTCAGAATACATACGATTTCAACAAACAATATTTTACAAGTATAGAAAACAAACAAGCATACTTATGGATCTTCACAAACGTTTTCGAAAGTTTTTCTTTTCAGAAAATATCGGATTTTCTGGTGGATTTTCAAACAATACAAACATTCGATTTCAAACACTACTTATGAACTCACCAAGATTTCATATGTTGACGTTTTTTCAAAATACTTGTATTCTCAGGGAACCAGTGAATCAAGGGAAATCATATCCAGTGACGGTTGCAGTTTATTTTTGAATGAATGGAACAAATTAATTTTTGGGAATGTAATGTCTTAAACAATGTATGACATGTAAACACTACTGGTTGTAATATGAAATGAATGGTGACGAATGTTGTTATGTTTCATATATATTCAATGTTATGGTATGCAATTGAGTCACGACAGCCCCCGGACGTTTCCGCCGTCTGGTTCGGGGGTGTGACAGGTTGGTATCAGAGCTTTGTTTATAGTGAACTAGCATGTCGAGCCATACATTGATATGCAACTATAAACCAAAAAGAAGGACTAACATAACTCTGAACAAAACAAATAAATAAAATACACTTGCTTGCATTAGGAGTAAGGACCTAACACTGAATCAAACACCATAATGCTGGTATCCCGGTTAACTTGGGACTGTTCTTAGTGATACCAAGGGGTGAATGTAGCCTGATCAACTACATTCTCTCCAAGGTAAAACTAACACATGTCTTGATGAGATCGGAATAGCCAGGGAACCTAAAAATTATACCCTCTATCACCCAAAAAGAGAATATTTGCTTAGTCTGTGTAATAGTCATAGTACCCTAGGAATAATGTAGCATAATTACGTACTCGCGCAGACAGCATGGCTGGTTTTCATCACCCTGGAGACCCCTACTTCCCTAATCAGGGAAACAACGGGTGGCTAGAGGAGGAGGAGCCTGAGGAAGAGCCTGAAGAAGAACCTGAGGAGGACCCCGAAGAGGAATCAGACGGGGAACCGGAGGCAGAAGTCGAGGGCGAGCCTGCCGAACCCGAGGAGGACGAAGAACCTTTCGGAGAGGAGCTTGAGGACAGCGAAGGGGGTGATTCGGACGCAGAGTCCGAGGTCATCGATCCCCCTTACCCGATCAGGGTGCCTGCTTATCGTGTGGGACCCACTGGACCTACCCCTCCTTGGGGCATTGATCTTTGGAGATGGAGCAGACATCAGGGACAGCGACCCCCGTTTGGCATGTCACGTGAGTTCTTTGACTTGAGGGACGGAGGACCGGCCGACTGAGCCCTACCGGTCATGGTGAGACGGTTACGGGACACCGGCGACCTTGCTCAGGACACTGCTGATCAAGTACGCCAGCTGTGGACTAGGGTCGAGCGTGCGGAACAGGAGACGCGTGACGTCCTACGGGAGTTTCACATGAGGCAGGTAAGGTGGGAATCTCGACTCCAGGATGCAGAACGCTTGGTGGCTCGTCTTCAGGGAGCGTCCACATCTTCGGCACCACCTCCTGACGCAGCTCATCGCGGTTAGGGATAGACCTATCGTAGTAGGATATTAGTAACTATGTTATGTACTCCGGCTCTATGTTTAAGTGACTACACTACTCATGGAGCCGTTATGCTGTCGGATTAGTGTTACTTATGTATGCTCCTACGAGCAAATTTTCTTGTACTAAATGCGGATAATATTAATAAACTTTTGTGTGTTTTGCTATGATATTCTCGGTTGTTATATGTTGAGGCGTTATGATTGTATGCTTGATGATAGTAATGTTTAGGTTCGTACCCTACACCTAGTTAGTAGGATCATAACCTCACCGAAACCACGTACACTCAACATCTTTCCGTTTCATGACAGAAAGATGCCTCGCCCAGCTACTCGCGGAAATCCCGAACCAACCCCGCCCGAAGTTGACTCCACTGCTTTCCAGGCAGCCGTGTCTGCTGCGGTCACGGCAGCTATGGCACAACTTCACCGAGGAAACAATGGAGGAGGCAATGGTCAAGGCTCCGGAAGTTCGAACAACGGGACGAACCAAGGGCTCACTAAAACGTGCACCTACAAGGATTTTGCGAACGCTAAACCCCGAACTTTCAACGGCACTGGGGGAGTGATCGCTCTAAAGCGATGGATTGAGAAGGTAGAGTCGGTGTTCGAGATATGCGAGTGCCCCGAGCAGATGAAGGTGAAGTTCGCGGCCTGCACTTTTGTGGACCAAGCACTCACCTGGTGGAATGGTCACATAAAAGCTATGACACTTCCTGTTGCCAACTCTATACCCTGGACAGAAATGAAAGAGATGTTGACGGCTGAGTACTGCCCCCGAGGTGAAATACAGAAGATGGAGCAGGAGCTGTGGAATCTCACGGTGCAGAATGGGAACATCGATGCTTACATATCGAGATTCAGCGAACTATCCCTGTTGTGCCCGGGTATGATCACATCAGAGGGAAAGAAGATTGAACGATTCATCTGGGGACTGACATCCCCCATTCAAGGGAATGTGATAGCTGCTAACCCTGAAACGTTTGACAGCGCGAAGAGATTGGCAAAGAGGCTATATGATCATAACCACAAAAGGGGCGAAAAACCAGTGGAGACCGAGAAGAAGAAGGAGGGGGATGGTAAGAAGGGATGGAACCACAAAAGAAAGGGGCGTCAGGGCCCCGAGACCTCAAAAAGGCAACAAACAGTGGCAGTTAACGCTGTTACTGCGCCGGTTCCAGTCACCTCACATGCTCCAGCCTCAGCTGCTTCAAATGCTTCAAGGCCCTATTCCGGTAGCGCTCCCAAGTGCAATAAGTGCAGTTTCCATCATCATGGAGAATGTAAGGAGTTCCATTGCACCAGTTGCAACCGAAGGGGACACACTGCAAAGTTCTGCAGGACTTATCCTTCTCAGAACCAGAGTCAGGGAAACAACCAGAACAACCACAACAACCACCGCAACATCAACAACACCAATGCCGGCGGCAATAACGCAGGGCCTAGCCACACCTGTTTCGGGTGTGGAAGGACGGGACATCTCCGTCGAGATTGCCCTAACAACAACAACAACTCAGGAAACAGAGGAACAGGAAGAATGCTGACTATGGGTCAGAGTGATGCAGTTCAAGATCCCGCAGTTGTGACCGGTACGTTTCTCCTAAACCACACTTATGCATGCATCTTATTTGATACTGGAGCGGAGCGAAGTTTCGTAAGCGAGAAGTTTAAACATTTACTAAAACAACAACCCCAGAAGCTAAATGAAACCTATACGGTGGAAATGGCCAATGGGAAAACCGAATCCACTAGGGAGATCTACATCGGATGTACCCTAACCCTTAACCAGCACGTCTTTCGAATAGACCTAATGCCAGTATCAATTAGGAGTTTTGATGTGATTATCGGCATGGATTGGTTAAGCCCCCACCATGCTGAGATTATGTGCCACGAGAAGGCCGTTCGCCTTCGTCTCCCAAATCACGAAACCCTAGTAATTTACGGAGACAAACCCAGTACGAATCTCCGCCTCATCTCGTGCATCAAAGCACAAAAACACTTGCGAAAGAACAATTTGGCGTTCTTGGCTCACATAGTGGACAAGACTAAAGAAGAAACTAACATCCAAGACATTCCGGTAGCGTGTGAATTTCCGGACGTATTTCCCGAAGATCTTCCAGGAGTACCCCCAGAGAGACAGGTTGAATTCCGAATCGACCTCGTTCCAGGAGCAACTCCCCTCGCTAAATCACCATATCGGTTGGCACCTGCCGAAATGCAGGAATTATCCAGCCAACTCAGTGAGCTTCTGGACAAGGGATTTATCCGACCTAGCTACTCGCCATGGGGAGCTCCGGTACTCTTTGTCAAAAAGAAGGATGGATCTTTCAGAATGTGCATCGATTACAGAGAGTTAAACAAACTCACTGTCAAAAACCGCTACCCACTCCCGCGAATCGATGATTTATTCGACCAGCTCCAAGGAGCTAGCTACTTTTCTAAAATAGACTTACGGTCCGGATACCACCAACTCAAAGTCCGAGAAGAGGATATTCCAAAAACCGCTTTTCGAACCCGCTATGGACATTATGAATTCGTCGTAATGCCCTTCGGTCTAACAAATGCACCTGCCGCATTTATGGACCTAATGAATCGAATCTATCGACCGTTCCTGGACAACTTCGTCATTGTGTTTATCGATGACATCCTCGTCTATTCTCGAAGCAAAGAGGAGCATGGCCGTCATCTCCGACAAATTTTAGAGACTCTGCGCACGGAAAAGCTTTACGCCAAACTCTCCAAGTGCGAGTTCTGGCTTCGGAGTGTGAATTTCTTAGGCCACGTGGTTAGCCAAGACGGAATTCATGTGGATCCTTCTAAGGTCAAAGCTGTGGAAGGATGGGCAACTCCGACTACGCCCACAGAAATTCGTCAGTTCTTAGGCCTAGCAGGGTACTATAGGAGATTCATCCAAAACTTCTCTAAGATCGCCAAGCCGCTTACCTTGCTTACGCAAAAGGGCGTGCCATTCAAGTGGACAGACCGACAAGAGATTGCGTTTCGAACCTTGAAGCAAGCTCTTTGCAGCGCTCCTGTACTATCTCTACCTGAAGGAACGGAAGATTTTGTAGTTTACTGTGACGCGTCAAATCAAGGCTTAGGTTGCGTTCTCATGCAACATGGAAGAGTGATAGCATATGCGTCCCGTCAACTAAAGACGCACGAAGTAAATTACACGACCCATGACCTAGAACTGGGAGCCGTGGTCTTCGCTCTGAAAATTTGGAGGCACTACCTGTACGGCACAAAGTGCACCATCTTTACAGACCACAAGAGCCTCCAGCACATCTTGAATCAGAAGGAGCTGAACATGAGACAACGAAGATGGGTGGAATTGTTAAACGACTACGAATGCGAGATCAAGTACCATCCAGGCAAGGCCAACGTGGTAGCTGACGCAATAAGTCGGAAGGAATACACAAATCGCCGTACGAAAACGCACTCGATAACCATTCAGTCTCATCTGACCACTCAAATTGCATCAGTCCAGGCAGAGGCTATGAAAGCGGAAAACAGAACTAGCGAGGCATTGCGCGGAATGGAGAAGAACCTGGAAGTCAAAGAGAATGGGGTACACTACTTCATGAACCGTATTTGGGTTCCAAAAATCGGAGGATTCAGGGAGACCGTTATGAAGGAAGCCCACAAGACACGATACTCCATTCATCCTGGCTCGGACAAGATGTATTTGGACATTAAGCAGCACTATTGGTGGCCTAACATGAAGGCGGAAATCGCAACTTATGTTAGTAAGTGCCTTACGTGTGCCAAAGTAAAAGTGGAATACCAGAAACCTTCCGGATTGTTACAGCAACCGGCAATCCCTGAGTGGAAATGGGAGGGGATTTCTATGGACTTCGTGACCAAGCTGCCCAAGACGTCGGACGGATTGGACACCATATGGGTAATAATCGACCGACTGACGAAATCTGCCCATTTCCTGCCAATCAAAGAGTCCTACAAGATGGAGAGGCTGACGCGTTTGTACCTACGAGAGATTGTAAGACTTCATGGAGTGCCGAAATCTATCATCTCGGATAGGGACAGTAGGTTCACGTCACGCTTTTGGCAGTCGCTCCACAAGGCCATGGGAACTCATCTTGATATGAGCACCGCGTATCACCCACAAACGGACGGTCAAAGCGAACGAACCATTCAGACGCTTGAAGACATGCTTCGTGCATGCGTGATAGACTTCGGAAAGTCTTGGGATACCCACCTACCGTTGATCGAGTTTTCATATAACAATAGTTATCATTCGAGCATTAAGGTGGCCCCTTTCGAAGCACTGTACGGGCGTAAATGTAGATCACCGTTATGTTGGACTGAAGTAGGTGACACCCAGCTAGCAAGAACACATACGTCGGATAGGGCAATGACAGGACCGGAAATCATTCGCGAGACCACAGAAAAGATTGTCCAGATCAAAGCTCGATTACAGGCATCGCGTGACCGGCAAAAGAGCTACGCTGATAAACGGCGAAAGCCCTTAGAGTTCCAGGTCGGTGATCGAGTATTGTTGAAGGTCTCACCCTAGAAAGGGGTTATACGTTTCGGAAAACGGGGAAAGCTGAACCCACGGTACATTGGACCTTTCGAAATCGTCGCCCGAATAGGTCCAGTAGCCTACAGACTACAACTACCCGCGGAGCTAAACGGTGTACACCCCGTGTTTCATGTTTCTAATCTGAAAAAGTGCCTATCAGATGAAACTCTCGTCATTCCTCTGGACGAAATCGAAATCAATGAGAATCTCCTGTTCGTCGAAGAACCAATCGAAATCATGGACAGGGAGGTGAAGCGTACTAAACAAAGTCGCATCCCGATCGTGAAGGTACGGTGGAACGCAAAGTGTGGGCCAGAATTCACGTGGGAACGCGAAGATCAAATGAAGCAGAAGTATCCTCACCTATTCTAGCAATTCTCAAATCTAGCTTTCAAACAGAATTTCGGGACGAAATTCCCTCTAACGGGGGGATGATGTCACAACTATAAATTTTGAGCCATGTAATCTATACATTCAAGTTAATGTAAATCAAAAACTTCAATCAAATACAACATGCTAGGACTACAAATAGTCATCAAACAATTGGAGACCCTAGAAGTTCTTGTTAAGTCTAATTTAGGCTAGAACTTCCTTATTGGATCCAAATGGGCCAATAAGCTTCCAATTAGACTATCATGGGCTTAGAACCCTAATTGGACTCTAATTGGACCCACATTTATTTATTTTAACACTTTGGGCCATATTGGGCCTAGAATTAAATAAATTAAAAGCCTTGATACATGAATAACCTAAACTAGTCCAATAAAAATATAAAAATCATACTACATTCTTTTAAGCATAAAACACACTCTAACTAACTCAAATATTGGGCTTAAGGGCCAAAAGGCCCAAAAATCTTTTTTTTCTTTCAAATTCTCGGCCCAAGGCCCACACCCAAAGAGAAATGGAAGAGTTGACTATTTGCTTGCCACCTCATTATTACCCAACATGTTTCCATGCACCTTAGTCCATATCTCCATGCATATCACTTCAAAAGTCGTTTCTTCTTCTCTCCTCTCTCATTCTCGGCCATACACACCTACACACACCAAAAATCTCTCAACCACTCTCTAGATCATTCAAGAACAACTCTCCCTCTCCACTCAAAAATCTCGAGTTCTAGGAAGCATTCAAGAGGAAATCTCCACAATATTCTTCATCTAAGGTAAGATTATGCATAGATCTATGGTTTAAATTCTTTTGTTATCAAAATCCTTTCCTAACCTATGCAAAAATTGTGATCTTACACCCTAGAACCATCTCAAAACTCAAGATCTTCATCAAAGGGAGCCAAGGACAAAAACACTTCATTTTTCTTCCATCTTTTCTTCCAAAAACCGAATCAACACCCCAAGGTGAGATTCATACCCCTATTTTCTGTTTTTATGAGTTTTGTGGGGGGGGGGGGGGAATACAAGTGAAAGTGTAGATCTATATGTGTTTGTATGCCTTGTATGATTTCCATGCTTATATGTATGCTTATATGTGTTTTAATGTTGGATCTAGCCATTAAACCCCTCAAAACCGAGATATAACTTATGTTTTATGATTTTAGCTTCAAATATATTTCTACATATAAAGTGATACAAGAAAAATAGCTAAGTGGTTAGCAACAATTTTCTTTAAGCTAAAAACACACATTTTGGGCCAAAAATGTGAAAAATACAAAATTAAGGGCCCAAATTGACATTTCACAGATTCTGATGGTTGAAATGTGCCAAAACAGTTTCCATAAAACTATTTCTGGAATTATATTCAATTAGAGGATTAAAAACATAAATTTCAAGCTTATTGGGCTAAAAATGAAAATTTCGGCACAAGGAGGCCCATTATGCGAATTTTTCTGTTTTGAAGGGCCAAAACTGTGAATTTCTGTAAAACAGTGGACTATAAGTGTCCCAAATCCTTTTCAAAGGTTTAAAATGCTTTTTAAATTTAAAAAGGACCAAAGTTGCAAAAATTTTCCAATTTGGGCCAAAATTGTCAAAATTGCGAAAAGAAGGGCTAAAACCGAGAAAAATTGCATTTTCAGGGACTTAAACTGTTTCTATGAAAAATATGCTGGAAAATATTAATTTCAATAATGTTTGGTGTTAAAATGTCAAGAGAAATAGTTTAAGGACCAAACCGGGAAATATTACACTAAAAGGGTTGAAAATGTAAATTTTACAAATAATGAGGGGCTGAAAACAGAAATATTTCAAGGCTAATTCAATATGTACAATTTGATCAAATAATGACACCTCGACTATCAACGAAATACAACTCATTACAATACCAAAAGTCGTTGTTAAACGAATTGGCTCGGTCTCGAGCCAATGGAAATCTACAACTACTAACTCTTCGACACTACGAATCATACAAATAACGTTTGGTAATACATATACATATGAGTGTGCACAGACGTCTACGCACCATCTTCGGGCCCCAAAAGTGTAAAATCTTGCTTGTTGGGCCTAGCTAGCCCAATGACCTGATCTTAAGGCCCGAAGACACATATTTTCTACGAAGTGTTGAGTTTCACCGACTTGGCACAACGTAGAGTGACTTTCAATGGCTTGTACCACTGGTCCCCAAGGGTCCATGGTATTGCTAGAAGAGTCTGCATATTTTACGAGGCGGGTCGGGGACCCCTCGCACGCATATTTTCCCCAACCGGTTAATGGAGTCACCGGGGTCTTCGTGACCTCTTTCTCTTCGGATGTGGGACTACACCTAGTCAGGGCGATTGGATAACGTGATTAGTACGGACGACGCCTTCGGGTTCGTTAGTATAACTATAAACTGGGCGTTTGTGTAATGCGGGTTTGTAGTAAATAATCATGCTCGAGAACCTTCCAACGTCGCCTGGGACTGACATTATACGCTATGCAATGGTTTCAATGTAACTTCATGTAATTCGAGGAATTAGGAAAACATCGGGTTTTCCTAGGGTTTTCAATACAAACAATTTCAGAATACATACGATTTCAACAAACAATATTTTACAAGTATAGAAAACAAACAAGCATACTTATGGATCTTCACAAACGTTTTCAAAAGTTTTTCTTTTCAGAAAATATCGGATTTTCTGGTGGATTTTCAAACAATACAAACATTCGATTTCAAACACTACTTATGAACTCACCAACATTTCATATGTTGACGTTTTTTCAAAATACTTGTATTCTCAGGGAACCAGTGAATCAAGGGAAATCATATCCAGTGACGGTTGCAGTTTATTTTTGAATGAATGGAACAAATTAATTTTTGGGAATGTAATGTCTTAAACAATGTATGACATGTAAACACTACTGGTTGTAATATGAAATGAATGGTGACGAATGTTGTTATGTTTCATATATATTCAATGTTATGGTATGCAATTGAGTCACGACAGCCCCCGGACGTTTCCGCCGTCTGGTTCGGGGGTGTGACACATGATATTTGACCAGTTTTTTTCTATAATATTTTCATATATACAATTTCCAATGTTGAAGCATTTCAACATGGAATTCATATAAATCCTTGACTAAATTTGATTAAAATATCAATCTAAACTTTTAGAATTGAAATGAAGTATAAGTTCTTCTCCGTTAATTATAGCAAAACAACTTTTCAACCCTGCAACTTTGCAAATTGAAAACTTTGTTTTCTATAATTAACATTGCTAACTTGCAACACTTACCATAATAGTTATGTTCCCACTAGCATAATAATTATTTTATTACTTTCATAACATTTATGATCCCATTAGTTGTGACATAAATCCAGAAATCAGCTGGACTTCTAGAAATCAATACTTTATTGACTTTCTTACCAAAGTTCAGATTTTTGACATGAGATGCTCCGATAAGCCTTTATCCAAGCTCGCACGCCTTTAATTATAAAGCTCATATGTGTGTCTAAACAATTTTAGAACTTACAGCAATAAGTCTCAAATGTTTGACCTTTTCCCTTTCTCACAATTCAAATTATGAAGAGGGATGTCGTAGTCATAATCGAATTTGAGAATGCAAATATCACAATTTCTAACGATATTAAAATCCACATAGTTAAAGCTTTTCAGCATTTCATCATTATCATTTTCATGAATTGGAGAGAAACCTTATGACACTTAGATTTTTATGGTGTATGTGTTCCTATCCATGTGAATTTGTCGTAACCATAATCTTAAGACAAGGTTAGTGAGATATCCAAACTCATATAGATTGAACCTATCTTATCTTAATTCCTTGCCACTTGGTAGCACAAGGTCCTACCATTGCTTCCAGGATGTAATGCAAACAATTGAGAACTCATAAAACTCACATGCATAGTCAACCAACTGGAATGGGCACAAAAATAAGAATATGTCAACATGATAGATTACAAACCTCAAGTCGTGGGCTAGTGATTAACAATATGTTTGACTCTTGATTAGTTCCAAAACATTACAACTTACCAATTTCAAATGTACAAGAGTAGGAAAATATTTTACTCTACATTTGCTGATATGTCACTCAATATACAATCTTGGAGTATGACTCTAAGATTTGATTTTGGAATGAAGTATGATTCATCTTAATTGATTTAACCTTTTCAACAGTTCCTGATTCCTCTTATTAGCCAAACAAATGCACTAAGGCGTCCCTAGAGAATCAAATTGTGATATGATTTTCATTATCATTTAGATGATCATAAAACACGATACTCCAGTACTCTCCCATCTTTTCAGATTGGAGAAACTTTTATCTTTCTACGGAATTTGATTGTTCTTATTATTAAGACATTTCAATAACTCAGAATTATACTTAATCTTGTAAGCATAACCATATTTACTAACTTTAGTAAACCATAACGAATAGTCCTATTGTTTTTTGTGGTGGACTTCACCAATGCACAAGAATATGTACTCAATCCCTTAGTCCTTCACTTGACTCACATTTACATGTGAGCAGGTAATTAGTCTTAATTTCGTAAAGATGAAGGTTCTCATACATCACACAATACAAGTTGAATGATTCCAAGTTTCTGTCCAATTGAAACTTGGGTGATGAAAATCTTTCCTTATTTGCTAAATTTAGACACTACCACAAATGAAAGAATCAAATCCATGTTGCTTAAAAAATTACAAACATCAATTTTCATATATGCCATTGCAAGGAGATATAAAACTGGATAAAATAAAAAAATTCTTTATTTATAAAAATGTGCGGAAAAACTTTTCCTTCCAAAGCAATTACAAATGAAAACTATGGTGTTACAAATTTCTAAGCAATCTATCACGACTCTTAAGCAGCAGCTTAACAATCAATCATCGAACCATGCGATCGAAATCCATCTCCTCATGATCAGAATCAGCATGCTTTTCCTTTAAGCTTCCTTTGATCCTACGAAACATCAAAATGTAATCTTATCACATCATGAATTAAGAATCTACCAAGAGGAACTTAATAGAGTTAGATAATCGACTTACCTGAAGCTAAGTCAAACTTTTTGAGTCTAACTTTTCTTAGATCTTTCAGGTAGTCTGGGTAGCTTCGCTTCCAATGTCCCTTCAAATGGCAGTAGAAACATATGGCTTCTTTTGCATTGACACATGAGACAATCCCAGAACCGGCCTTTCTCTTGTGATCAAAGGTTTTGACCATGGCCAATTCCTTTCCTTTAGGAGAAGGAATCATTTCTGGACTACCAATGTCATTCCCTATGTTCATGGCATCTTGGGAAGTAGATCTTCCAATCATATTTACTTGATCATTACGCCAAATCATTGTTTATTCAGCAGCAATTAGCAAATAGGCAAGATCAATAAGGGTCATGTCATGAATTGTCACGTAGTAGTCTTTAACAAGCTTACTATATGACTTGGGAAGTAACTAAAGAACCAAGTCAATAACCAACTTCCTCGGGAACATGACACCCAACATTCCCAGCCTATCAATATGCAACTTCATGTCCGATACATGAGCACATATAGACTTTCCATCTTGATGTTTCATTGCAAGTAGGGCTTGAGTGACCTTGAACTTTTCATGTCTTTGAGCTTGTGGGTCAGGGAGAATAATTGGAGGAGGTGGAGGAAGTGAAGTATGATACTCTGGAATATCATCTTCATGTGGAAAGCCTTTTCCAACAGATTTGGTAACACCATAGTTGTCTGACCTAGACATCTATAATGGGAGAAATTCAAGTTAGTAGATTTAAGTCTTTAATATAACACCCAAAACGAAATATTAAGGCTAGGACCCAACACAATGTTTTATAATTGCGAAGAGGGATGCCATAATCCAATTGTATAATATTTGAAGGTAGGTAAATGACGATTTACCAATTTCCACCATGAAAGACGAAATAGATTATTAAGTTTTAATTGGATTTGAAATTCCCAGATCCTTTGAGATTCATTGAACTTTTCAATGACATGTTTAAATCTCAATTGTGCCCTTCAAGTTTGTGACTGGGATGCTGAGGATCACAAACAAGGTGTGAATAACCATGCAAATTAAATTGGTACACCTAATGTTACCGATCACCTAATCAATGTGCCGGTTAACCACACACGCGCCATCGTTCTATGACAAACATCGAGTTACCCTTTGCCACACATTGTCAGTCCCAAATTAGTGTGTCAGTTAACCACAAATGCTCCACTAATGACTTAACAAGGTGCAAAGTGCAATTTCATGGATTAGCACCATTTACACATTTTTCCTAAAGTAACTAAGATTAGGAATTTAATAAAGGTTTAGTTGGATTATTTTTTTATCATTATACTTTTAATGAGGGAGAATTAATGTCCTATCCTAACCGTTCGGCTAACTACCATCCACCAGTCAAGGAAGCGGTGGGTGAGAGTGGACACCCATTAAACCGCCATTTTATAGGCAGTAACCTTATACCCCCCCCCCCCCCTTATAGACCGACTTCATGAATGAGGCCTACTAACGGTAAGACTGACTTGTGTTGTACTTATATATATATATATATATATATATATATATATATATATATATATATATATATATATATATATATATATATATATATATATATGTGTGTGTGTGTGTGTGTGTGTGTGTATGTATGTATTATTAAACTTATAATATTATAAATTATAAGGGTTGAATTTTAACTTTTAAAACTTTAGGGTTTGGAATTAAAGTTTCATTAATGAGACTTTACAAATTCCATGAGGGAAAATTTTGGAACTTTTCCAAACTCTTCAATTTAATAACTTATGAGCTTAATGTTGCTTTTATAAAAAGTCCCTTTGTTGGGATTATTATGTTGCGTCATGGGCTCGGTCCTTAGCCCAGTTTTGATTGTCGGTTTGGGCCTGTCCAATCGTGCATTTTTTGTTCTAGGGTTTAGTATTTAAGCTGCATGCATGCAATCTTTGTAGTTAAGGCTTTCATTATTTTTCTCATTGAGTTTTGTAAACCCTAGCTCGCCTCTACAGTGGAAGTTCTTCACCGAGCTCTGCTGAGGCATGACTATATTTGAATCATAAGCACCACGTTGATTCTATTCTGTGTTCATATTATTATTGTGTTTGTCTTGTTTGATCTTCATATTTTTACCTGTGAAAGATCTAATCGATCTGAGATTTATTCTCATCAATTGGTATCAGAGCAGGAGACTGTGTAATTCATACATATCTCTTTTGTCGAAGAAGTTATTAGGGTTTTTATTCCGCATTGATTGATATTAATTGATCCGTCATTCCATATTGACATAGCTCATTAATCGTCAATCTAACTCCAACAATAAATTACAAGTCTGATCTTAAACAGGTAATCGATCAAACGTCATTACAATGTCCATGGATGATTCTCAAACCAATCCAATCAACATCTCCAACAGCATTGGTTCTACGACAAGAATTCCAATCTTGTATACTCAAGATTATGAAGTTTGGACGCATCACTTTGAAGATTATGTGATTGGATCGGAGAATAATGGGTACTTGATCTGGGAAGCAATCACTGTTGGCCCATTTTCTCACTCAAGCACCTCAAAGATGTTGGGTTTTGAGCAATCTAACACTTCCTAAGTGTGCATGCAACCCTAATAAACCTTGGATCTATGTTTGTCTAAATACATGCAAAATAATAATTTTCCAAGGTTCATAACCTATCTAACATGGCATGGGGAACATTTAAACATAAAAGAGTTAGATGAGATTACATACCTTTTTATGATGAGTTTGATTCCTAAGGAGTTTGTGGGCCAAGCACCAATAGTGTGAATGCCTCAAATGGAATCACAAATCACCACAAACTCTTGGAAAACTTTGAGAGAGTGTATATACACTTATAAAATCGGTCACACTCACACTAGTCGCTATTTCATGCAACATAAGCATGCTTATATAGTGTACATGATTAGGGTGAAACCCTAATAACCCATGACCTTTCCTTTTCCAAGGATCCATGGGTTAAAAGCTCCATGGATCATCCATGGACTTCCATACAAGCCTAGCCCATTAACAAATGAGTGTTAGCCCACACTATATAAAACCAATAGCCCACAATCTAATTAGTCTTCCTTTTAATCTCTAAATTAATTCATAATTAATTTAAGACTAAGACTAATTAAATAACATGACTTCATATTAATATATTATAACTTATAATATATTAATAAACATATGTGTATAACTCTCATAAAATTATCCATAAATAGTTCGGGTGAAGTGCAACCCAAATTGACCATGTCGGGTCGGGTCAAGTATATACCAAATAAGTTATGGACTTAGACACCTTATCCAACAAAAGATTGTCAAAACTCAGAAGGAGTACAATCAGCTTGTTAATGATGTAAAAGATATTCCTCAAGACGAGAAGGAAAAGTTTCAATTCAACATAAAGGCCTTGAGGATGATTAGGTTTGCTCTACAGTCAGATACGTTTCGTTTGGTAAGTTCGTGCGCTACTGCTAAATAGATATGGGACAGGCTAAAAGAACTGTATTCCACTGATGAAGATCTGGAACACTCGATTCAAACTCTTTTGCTTTCTGAATTTGGTGATTTCAAACAGAAGCCCGAAGAGAAACTGGTTCAGGCTTTTGATCGCTTTAATCATCTCTTAAGTAAAATGATAAAGCATGGGTTCGAAAGGAAGATTATTGAATAGAAGGTTACTTTCATGAACGGTCTAAGATCTGAATGGATGGCTGTTGTATCCACTGTCAAAGCACATGAACAGTTTAAATCGTAATCTCTGGCGAAGCTGGTGGGAATTTTGAAATCCCATGAAAGTGCACTTTCGAAGGAAACGAGTGTGGTTTCTAGTTTGGGTTCGTTAGCCCTTGTTTCTAAAGGAAAAAAGCTCTGTTGAAGAAGAAGAGGAATTAGATCTTGCCGATTACGATCTAATTGATGAAGATTATGCCCTAATGGTGTCTAATCCTAGAAAGTTCATCAAAAGAAAGTTCTCAGCCATTAAGAACCGAAACTGGCAGGGAAGTTACATCACTGAAAAAAGATAAGGAGGAACCGAAGATGGGGTCGAAGTCTGAAGAGTCAAAGAAAGAAGTTAAAGTTGGTGGAGACTCAGGATTTGATTGCCATTACTGTGGAGGCAAGAACCATTTTGCAAAAGATTGCATGCTGAAAAAGAAAGCAGAAAAGATAGATGATGACGATGAGGAAGTGAGCCTCCTAAGACGAATGGAGGAAATCAATAAAAGAAAGTTTGCTGCTAACAGTATTACTATGAATGCTTTGATTATACAGGATACAGACAATCGTGATGAATTTGGTGGTGTAGAAGTATGGTCCACAAATTCAGAGGATGAAGAAGTCAGAAAACCCACTCACGAAAAGGTAATGCTGGTGAATGAAGAACCCAGTGCAGCAAGGTGTTTAATGGTGACCGAAGGTGTTTCTCAGATGAGAGGATATACAACTGATGGTGGGATAGAAGGCGAGAAGGAGCGAGAGGACAGGTGTTTTACTTCGAAACCTGTCAGTACACAGATCAACGATTGTGATGAGTTGATCAAGAAGGTACAAAATATTCTTGCTTCTCTAAATATGCCTGTTACTAACTATGAAAGGGTTAAATAACTTAAAAACTAAATTCTCAAGTATAAGCAGCAGTCTTTCCCAAACCCGTGTCACAAAATCTAACCTGAATGATCAAATTAGCAGGATATTGTCGAAGAGTGAGGAAAGGAGGATGTGGATTGAGCAGAAGGAGAAAGAGTTCATTAGGTCAAAGGATGAATTAATTTATTTACAACGAGACAATCTTAAACTTTTGAAACAACGGAATGTTTTTTGTTTGATTGCTAAAAGACTTTATTTTAATATCACTCAGTTGCATCTCGATTGTGAAATAGGAAAGAAGATACATCACATGATTTTACCCTTCCTTGAGTTAAAGGAGGATGAAATAGATGCTGAAGCTTACAACTGTGAAAGCGTTGTTTCTTCTGATGAGATCTCACCTGCATACAAAATCAGCCTTGACAAAACTGACTCCTACATAAAGTCTAAAGACCATAAGGACATGCTCAAAAATTTGTTAGATGAGAATGATAGATTGAAGTTAAGAACCAAAACTGTACAAAAATTTGACTCGTTGAATGCCAAATTCAATTCAGAAAATAAAACTAATGTTGAAAATACATCTGAACTTAATGAGGATGATGATCTGAGTGAAATTTCTGTAGAAGATTTGGTGGACTGTTCAGAATTGGCAAGAGCGAACCTGAAACACGTAAAAATTTGATTTCTGAAAATTTTGTTGAGTTCGCTCGCTCGTCAACAGACAAGACCAAAACTCTCAAAGTAAAAGCTGTTTTGTATCAAAAAGTACAAACCACTCCAAATCAAGTCTACACGGTCCCAGGTGTCACTCCACAACAAACCGCAGAATTGACAGCTATGGTGGAATTGACAGCTATGGTGGAAGAAGATAATGCAGCCGGATGTGAGGAATTCTTCTCGTCAGCACCAATAGACAATGCTGATGAGACGAAAGGCCTGTCTCAGAAGACCTCATGGAGATTGAAAGGTAGATACGTGCCAGAATCACTAAATGAGCCTGCAAGATATGATGTGCCAAGCACAAGTGGAACCAAAACATCATTGGCGAACCAGCGCAAACCACCAGTGAAACATCCTCAACAAAGAGCGACAACAATGCTCGTGCTTCAAAGAAAAAGGCTAACATCCATAGAAATCCAAAACAGGTTGCAGATCGAGAACACCAACGAAATCTGAGATACAAGAAGAATCTCTCAGAAAGAAAATAGTTTTGGAGATAACAAAATCCTCACAATGTAAGGATCGAGAGGAAGCATAAGTCACAAGAGGAATCAAGGAACCGAAAGGGTAGTTTCGGTCCCACGCCTGAAAGGAACCGAAAGGAGAGTTTCGGTCCTCAGAACAACATCAACCGAAAGGAGAGTTTCTGTCCTCATAACAACATCAACCGAAAGGGTAGTTTCGGTCCCTCAAATGAAAGGAACCGAAAGGGTAGTTTCATTCCCTCGACCGAAAGGAACCGAAAGGAGAGTTTCGGTCCTCGGAGCAATATGACTAAAAAGACTCTTGATTTTCCATAACTTGAGGACAAGTTATGGAGTTCATAAAAAACATTTATGAAAAGACTTTTCAGGACAAGTTATGGAACTCATTAAAGAACATTTATATCAATTTTATCAAGGAAAATGATCATATAATTTTTTTATAATCATGATCTGAACTAACTCATAAGCAAGGCAACTCATATGAAATAATACAAATAATTAACCTATTATCTTAATATTTGTCAATTGTCCTTTCATTTCCATAACTTTTGAGGTTAATATCATTTTTAATGTATGAGACTTTTCATTTTCCTTAACTTGAGGACAAATTATGGAGGTCATTAAAAATCATTTAGACAATATTCTAACAACTAAAATTATCACATAATTTATGGTCTAACTAAACTCATAATCAAGATAATTTCAAGTCAACAATTTGAAAGCTATTTTGTTTACCATATAAAACCAACAATTATTTTAAAACTTTGAAAATTATCTTGTGGTTGGATAAGTATAAGCACTACCATATCATAAAAAACATTTTTTAATGAACCAAAACAATTTGTGGTAGTGTACCCAATCCCATCTAGGCAAAGAAACTCGAAATTCTGCTAACAGAGCCTTCAACTCCTTGAGTGCATGAACTGAACTCGGCGAGTTGCTCTATTACTGAGTGGGATCGTCGAGTTTTTTCATGGACTCGTTGATTTCACCAGTCAGAGGCCAAAATTTCAACTTTTTCAGCTTTGAAAAACAAGTAAGCATCAAATATAATATAAAACAATCTTAGGCTCTAATACCACTGTTAGGTTTTGAGCACTATAACACTCCTATGGTGCACATGCAATCCTAAATGCTTTGGATCTATGTTTTCTCAAGTTATATATGCATTTTCATTCTTGCAAAGCATTTTCCTAACTAGCATATAAATTGTTAAATGAACAATACAACTAGTTAGATGACATACCTTTATGAAGGACTTGTAGTTCTTGGCCTTTGAAGCTTTAGCACCTCAAGTGTGATGCCTCTAATGGTTCACAAACACCATATTCAAGAGGAGACTTGAGAGAATAGGTTAGCTAGTAAAAAATCGTGTATCACACTCTTGGAATGAAGGGGCAAACGATTTTGTCCATTAGGGGTTCTATTTATAGTGCTAGGATTACATCTTTGCAAACCCTAATGACCTTTCACATTCTTATGCTCCATGGGTTTAACCTCCATGGACTATCCATAGGTTATTTCATTGCTTTAGCCCATCTACATAATAATGGATCATTGGCCCACACTATAAGAATCATTGATTTACATAATCAACCCCATATATTTAATTAGTCTCTTTTAACCACAAAATTAATTTTAAATTTATTGTTGATCAATACTAATTAAATAATAATATGATTTCATAGTAATATATTATACTTGTAATTTATTAATAAATCATAAGTAACCTTATTCTCAAAAGTCCATCCTATCAAATTGCACTGGTGAAGGCAACCCAAAAGGACCATGTTACAATCGGCTCAAGTACATCATAGTTATAGTTATGGGCTTAGACACCAAATCCAACAAAAACTGCAAAGAAAAGCATCCCAAGGAAAACCCCCAAGTGCTCATGATCTGGGAGGAACAATTTAAGAAGAATAAACAAGGCAAGAACTATAAAGGGAAGCCACAAGCTACCAAGGGAAAAGGGAAGAAAGCTCCCCAAAACCCACCACCCAAAAAGAAGGAAAAGGTTGCTAAAGATGACACATTCTTTCAGTGTGGTTTTGTGGGAAATATGAAAAGTAATTGTCCTAAGTACCTTACTGAGTTGAAGAACAAGAACGTCGGGTAACGCACTTCAGGTATATCCATTTTCATGATTGAAATGACACTATTTAATTTTTCATCAAATACTTGGGTATTTGATATTGGTTGTGTAACTCATGTATGTGATTTGTTTCAAAGGGTTTCAAAAGAGCAGGGAACTGTAGACAGATGAGATGGTATTGCATGTGGACAAAGGAGTATACGTTGCACTCCAAGCAATAGGACATTTTGATTTATATTTACAATCCGGGTTATATTTACATTTAAACAATGTGTGTTTGATTACTTCTATTGTATCAGTTTACCATTTAAGAAAATTTGCTTTTAATTTTCAATTTTTTGATGATAATGTTCATTCCTTCTTGGATGGAATATTCTATTTTGAGGCTAGACCAACAAATGGAATTTATGAATTGAACATAGAAGACCCTTCAAACAATAAGTCCCTTTATCATGTTAACACTAAAAGGATCAAACAAGTTTTGAACCAAACATATGGCATTGTCTCCTTGGATATATAAACAAGAAGTGCATATCCCAACTCCCACTACTAGAAAACAACCCTTTAGTGACACGCACTAATTTACGATACACATTTTTTGTGTGTCTTAAAAATAATTCCATCTTTCCAAATTTGAAGACTAGAGGACACGCATTTTTTGTGCCCTAAAATTAATGTCCAACAAAAAAATTACAAACATGGAAGGAACCCATCATAGTACGCATGTCGTGTACACATGTCTTTGTATATTTCTTTTAACAAAACGCGCGTCCATGAATCCCAAAGCACAAAATGAAGACTAGGGATTTTTTCACACATCTATCTCCATTTCTCCATTTCTCTTGCTCCTTCTCTCAAAGGTTCTAGATGGTGGATTGAGGGAAGGAATAGGGCGGCAACGGTGGCAATGATGGGTGGGTTCAGCAATCCCCATCAAGATATCACTAGCGTAAGCTAGGGCTTTTTTTACCGGAGACTTACAGCCCAATCGCTTCACTCTTGATTGCAGCGTCGTTCAGCAACTATGACTCTTCCACCCCACTAGTGTTGTGACTCCTCAGGCTACAACATCGATAACTACACACCTATCAATTAATCTCCTCATACTCAACATAGAAGAATAGAAAATAATATATTACCATTGGTACATAAGATATCAACTCCTCAAGCTCACTATTCCACCTCTCCTCCACCCTACTCCATCTACTAAGACCCCTCAAGTTTACAAGCCATAGGTCTAATTGCACTAAGGTATGAAAAAGGCGCTTTTACCCTGCCGTGTTTTTTTAGTCGTTCAACAAATAAGGGGGCACGAAATTTCTCATTCATCTCTCGACTTCATCTTCTCAATCAAGCAAAAAAAAAACTTATGATTTTTCTCTTCATCTAGTATCATCGATTTCTCTTTTATGCCTCTGAATTTTTCCTGCATCTACTTCTCATCTATGAAAACAGCTTGATTTTACTATTGCAGCTTACAGCTATTGGTTTAGAACTTGTTAGTGTTTGGGAAACTATATGTCAAGTACATGTGTAACATCCCAACTCCTAGGTATTAATTTGAAGCTTTTATATTCACATTTTTAGACCTACTCGACGAGTTGGTTGCCCCAACTCGTAGTGTAGAAACGGATCAGGCCGCGTGGTTTATTAAACCAACTCGACGAGTTGAAGGACCCAACTCGATGAGTTGAGGCTATGCATGAAAACCCTAATTTTTAGGGTTTTCGCCTTATTTAAAGGACCTTAAGTCCTCCTTCCAACCTCCCTTACCACCTTCACGCCCATAAACAAACCCTAATCGAGCTAACCTCTTATTTAAAGTGTGTGTGAGGCTAAAGAATATTTGTTTGGTGCATTTGTTGAAGAGACTTGAAGATTTAGAAGTTGGAACAAGAAGGAGCTTGTAGATCCAGCATCTACTTCGTTTTGGCATTCAGTTGAAGGTAAAAAGTCATTACCTTGCTCATTTTCTTGTTAGATCTCTCCACTTAATAGCTTAGGGTCATTTCTAGCTCATTTTTAAATCATTTCGGGTATTGAGAACGTTTTGAAGTAAGGAGTTCAGATCTGGACTCCTCTAGGCCCTTATGGACATAAAGTTCCCGACTTTAGCAAGCTTTGGCCCTTCTTCATGCCCTAAACCTCTTCCTAAGACTAGTTTTGGGTATTTTAGTCTCTTGAAGCCTTGCATGCACGTAAAGTTACCAAGTTTACATGATAACTACACCCTAGGAGGATAGATCTACAGTTTGGAGCCTTGATTTCACTTAAAAGCGTCTGAATGAGAAAAAGGATGAAGGAACTAGAAAAGTTACATAAGCCAACTCGACGAGTTGGGTACGGTTTACTCGCCTTCTGGATTCAGAGTGAAGTCGGCGAGTGGGTGAGATAACTCGGCGAGTCAATGAGGGTTTTCCCGATCTTCTAGACACTGAAGAGCTTGATGAGTTGCTCAGGTAACTCAGTGAGACGACTCTATATTTTGGTTTTGAAGTTTTGAAGGAACTCGATTAGTTACTCAGGTAACTCCGCGAGTTGGCCCTAGTTTTTGGTTTCCAAATTCTGAAGGAACTCGACGAGTCAGTGGATGAACTCGACGAGTTGGGTCAACATGGACTGTTGACCTTGATCAATTATGTCACAACTAGCATTTCAGGGCTAGGATTCCTATCCATGTACAAGATAATTCTTTGTGTAACTATGTAACGCTATGTTTAAATGTGAACGAAACTTCAATGATATATTTGTATATACATCCAAAACTTGAATATAGTAGAAACTTCCTCGTAAAAGCTCTATACCTAATCTGATAAGCTATAATCACTCGACTTCGGGCCTTAACCCAAACTCTCTTGGTCCAAACCCCTTAATGGACCAAAACTCTCTTATTGGGCCCTTTTGGGCCAAAATCCCTAGTTAACCATGTTATGGGCCGAGAACCCTTATTTGGGTCATGGTTGGGCCAAAAACTCTTCATCAGCATAGCATTGGGCCATAAACCTCCTAATGGGCCTTATTGCTCCACGAGGTATTATTTTAAGTCTTAATTGGGCCAATACCCTTCATGGATCATTTATTAGGCCGAGAACCATTTACTTTGGGCTATTAAAACCGAAAACCTTATTGGGCCTAAGGGTTCTCGGTTAGACTTCAAACCCGAGCCCAACATTCATTTCTTTTTCTCCTCTCTCTAAATCCGAATTAGCCAATTATGCAAAAAAATAATAAAAAAATAAAAAAAAAAAAAATAAAACAACAACAACAACAAACAACAAACAAACTGAGGTGGTTGTTGACTTTAGGTGACACCTCACTTTTGCATGGTGGAAACCCATGCAATTTGCCCACCATACATCTAGGAGTACTATACATAACCATCAAGTAATAACCTCTTAATTACCTATCTCCTCTCTCCCTCTATTTACTGACAATAACACCACCACCTCTCTTATTTCTCATTCAAACTCACACATAAGTCTCGCATATTTGTCTACTCCAAGAACTTCTTTCCTTTTCTCTTCAAAATCGTGAAGTATAAGTGGGTGTTAAGAAGGATTCTTCAAAAGATCATCAACTTGGTAAGTCCATTTCACATCCAAATTTTTTATTTCCATTTTTATGCTAAGATCATACCTCGTAACCACCTCATTTTTTTCTTGATTCTGATCCTAGAACACCAAAACTCCACCAATCTCTTCAAAGAAGCAAGCTAAGGCCGAAAACTCACTCCATTTTTCCCCTTCAAACTGAAAAAGCCCAAGGTGATCTTCATACCCCTTGTTTTCATGATTTACTATCTTTTGGAGGGGGGGGGGTGGGAATACAAGTTAGATTTGTGTAAAATCTTAGTAAGTATGCTTGCATGTGTATGTTTTGTATGATATATGTGTTGATATGTTGGGATATTATGCTAAAAGCTCCATAAGTTTGAGATTTACCCAAGTCTTGAAGTTGTTGGAATAACTTACCTTATGTAACTTTTGTGTTTGGTTAAAATTGCTAAGTCTGCTTAAATACTCACTATAAAACTAAAGAAAACTTAAAAAGGGACCATATCTGTCAATAGAGTAAAAGTGGGTCTTTTATGTCATTTTCGGTATTTATGGGCTAAAATAGTCATTTTATTTCAAAATGGATCATTTATGACATTTCTAATTAAAATGGGCCGAAAGTGGGTTTCTTTATAAATTTGGGTCATATTTTGGGATTTTTATGGGTCGAAAGTGAATTATTTAATAAACTTGGGCGAAATATGACCTTTTTATTTGAAAAGGGCCGAAAATGGATTATTTAACAAACATGGGCCATTTTTTAACATTTTTGCAAAAATGGGTCTCAAATGAGAATTTTAGTAAAAATGAGCCCAATTCGACAACTTTGGTATTATTGGGCCATTTTCGACATTTATGGTAATAATGGCATATTATTGACTTTTTGGTTAATATTGGGCCACTTAAGGTCATCCTTGATAAAATGAGCCACTTATAACCATTCGGGTAAAATTTGGATCTTATAAGACAAAGCTACTTCATTTTGGCCTCATATGACGAACTATATATTAATTGGGCCTTAATGTCAATTTTATGTAAATTAGGCCTCTCGTGAAAATATCGTTAACAATAGACTGTTTTGATAACAACGGTTAAATCAAAAGTCAATTCGACACTCTCGAAAAAAAAGATTATATGTTTATTATCTATGATTTATAGTCAAAAGTATACACTTGTAATGTTATTTTAACGTTAAATAATGAAACACACTATTCGCGTAAATTTCGTTAAAGCTCTTGTGAGACACTCCTTCACTCGTACCTACGTAGTGTACATCGAAAGTCTTGTAGTTATAACCAGAGTCTCCTAGAGGGAGAGCGGGAATTTATGTATAGATCTACACGGGGTTGACATCCCACACCTAAGTTGCTCACTACAGCTAGACAGGCCATTCTAAGGTGACAAATGTCTTCTCAGAAACCGACACCTGAAGAACGTCAAGACAGGCACTCCGTCATATTAGTATTGTTATAGCGACTCACATAGAGAATAACAACACAATAAATTTACGGAATACACATACTCTACTCATGTTACAAAGTAAGAACCATACATTCACTATTTTACGTTTAAGTCCACCACTCGACTCTTAGGGTAAAGACCACATTTTATTTTATAAATTAGAAAATACATGATTTTCTGGGAAACACCCTCTATACTCTATCAACAATGATACAGATGCTATAATACAAGATTTTAAACAAAACTCACAAACTATTTATTTTAGAAAATATCGGATTTTCTGGAGTTCACAAACCAATGCAAAGTTTTCATATAAACATGCTTATGAACTCACCAACATTTTATATGTTGCTGCTTTTCAAAATAACTTGTATTCTTAGGAACTCACTAAATAGGTTGGTAACTGTGGAATTTGGATGTTGGTTGTATTTTTGTTTTCACCATACACATGATATTTTTGGGATGTAATGTATGTACAAATACAATGATGTAAACCATGAATGTTGTTATATTTTATGTATGGTGATGATGATATCTATGTTTCATTTATATACACTTGTTATGATATTACAAGATGAAGTCATCCGCCCTCGGACGTTTCCGTCATTCCGGTTCAAGGTGTGACAATTGACTTTGACTTTGACCAAGGGATGACCAAGTTTGACTTCTAAGGGTATTTTGGTAATTTGAGATTTTAATGGAATCAGTTATATGATGGTTGCAGGAAGTTGAGTTTGGAGCCGAGAGTTAGAGTTTGATCTTCTTGATTTCAGCACTACTTATGAGGTGAGTTGTCCTCACTATACTAACTGGGTCGAAGGCATCAATGTTGGCCCTTTTTGGATTGTTATCCTGGTTATGGCATGATGATATGCTTAGTTACCTATTAGGTCGGTATCCTTGTATATAGGATGATGCTATGTTAGAGACTTGTTAGGTCGGTATCCTGGTATATAGGATGATGTTATGTTAGTGAACTGTTAAGTCGGTATCCTATTATATAGGATGATGTTATGTTAGTGACCCGTTAAGTCGGTATCATAGTATATATAGGATGCTGATATGATTAGTGATCTGTAAGATCGGTTTGACTGTGTATGCAAGCTAGTTAGCATATGATATTTATGTGTTGATTATATATGTGTGGTTGGGTTGACGCGGTCCTGCTTCGTGCTCTAGGCCAACAAACCCAGGGTAGACCAGATAGACTGCAGACCCATTAGGGCGTATCATTCAGGCCGAAGGCCCGGAGAACGGTCCAGACAAGCTGAAGGCCCGGGAGGGTGGACCAGACATGCTGAAGGTCCTGAGAGTGGGCCGGATAGACTGAAGGCCTAGTGACGGCGGTCCAGTCATACTGTAGTCTCTATATGCATGTTGTTTGTTTGTTATTATATGGTTATGGCTTGTATGGTGTTGGTATTTTGAGGGAACTCACTAAGCTTCAGGCTTACAGTTTTGGATTTTGTTTCAGGTACTTTGAATGATCGTGGGAAGGAGAAGGCTTGATCGTACACCACCTCATATTTTATGATTTTGATATATGGGATACTATGATATGAAACTATTTTGAAAACATTTTGTAATAAATATTGGTTTTAAATTTTCATGAATTTTATGGATGTTACAACATGCAATACGTATCGAATTATTAATATATACAACTAGACTACAAGAATAACTTCTTAAAATCAAGAACCAACTAATTAAACTAATGTTATATAGTCTCTTATATGTGATGTATATAAATATAACTAGTCAACTTCCTCTATCGCATGGTTATTTTGATCAATCTAAAAGAAAGTAACAAATTCATTTTTAATCTAATCATCAAAATGTAAATAAGCTGTTAAGGTAGCTTTTGATCATTTTTAATTCTTTTTTTTTTATAGCTATTGAGCCAATTCAAGATTGCAAAGAGAGATGGGGTTCGTCATTTTGTTTTCATTTTTAGTCTTAAGTTTGTATTCCTACCCCTATATGTTTACTTATATGTTGAATTATATGTTTTGAAAAGAAGAATTGACTTATATGCTCTCTAAGTGGTGATAATTCCAATAAATAAATCAGACAAGGAAGGAGATGAGCTATGCACTCCAAGTGTTCGACGAAATGCTTGAAAGAACTATATCACCTAAATCATACCTTATAACATCACCTGATGTACACAAGACCAAGTGAACGTGTTGTGCTTTGAAAATATAGATATTTAATGTTCTTCATAGCCTTGAATTTATGAGCCCTCACTAGAAATTTACTTTTTTGTAGTTTTTTACCTGCATAGCTGATGATTATGAAAGAAGACATTAGTCAACATCCTCTATTGCAAGGTAATTTTAGTTCCAGATCTATTGAGGTAGTTTTCGATCAATCTGAAAGAAAGTAACAAATTCATTTTCAATATATTCATTAAAATGTAAATAAGCTTACTAAGCTAAAAAAAAATGATGAAATTAATACGTTTTTTTTTTGCCAAAATGAAAGTTCATGAATTGATCCAATTACTTCCCTCCTTCTACCAATGTCAAAATATTAACAAGTCTGAAACACTAGTACTCGTCTTCTTGTTATATATGTGAAGAATCATATAATGATTTAATATTTATGTTTAAATGTTGTTTTTCCTAATTATTTGGGATCATTTTTTGGGTCTTTTTTTATCTATCATCTATATGTTATAAAAGGTTTTATAGATGGTAAAAAAAAGTTAGTGTTTAGTATTGATGTAACATAAATGACATAGAATCCTAGTAAGGGTAGTTTAAACTTTCCTATTTTTAATTACTAACTTACATTATAGTTGTTACCCATTGATACAAAAGTAGGGACATAACAGGGGCATCGTGGAAAACTTTTACAAACTCATACTATACTTTAATTTCATAAATCTAAAGATATGAAAACTAGTTGTGTACTATTTTAAGTCGGTTTATAGTATGAAAATAATACTGCAACAGCTAAACCCACTTGAATCAATCATGTTGTAACTTCTTGCTATAAGCATAAATGACAATTTGTTTGACAATAAATTTGTTTTTTATTTTTTTTCATTTAAATATTTTCAAAAGCATAAAGGTACATACAACAATGGTTAGAATATGTCTAAATTTTCAAAAAACCGAAATATGTTAACAATATTTTTTTAAATGACAGTTAAAAATTATAAACCCGATTTTGATGTTTTCATGGTTTAATAAAAAATTTATGTGACTTTGACTTTAACGAAGTTAAGCTTCTAAATAAAAAAATAAAAAAAATAAAAAAATAAAATAAAAAATTCAGTTTCAAAATTTAAACAAAATTTTTTTGGAAAAAAAAGTGTGTTTTTTTTAATAAGAAGGCACAAGTTTGTTTACATTATTATTACAAATGAAGACAAGAAACATAAATTGTTAGGGTTAACAAACGCATCCTAAGTTTTCTAATTTGAAATAATGTATTTTCTGGTAGTGAAAGATACAATATGTCTGTCTAAAATTTCTAGAATAATACAATTTATCTATGAAATGATTTATACATCCATATTGGCTAACCTATGCTTATAAAATATGGGCATGCTTTTGAGGTTCGAATTTTCAATCAAGTAGCTTATTCTAAGTGTGAATCCATGGAATCAAATGATGAATTTCACATATGTAACATATGTATTACAAAAGTAGTATATGTGTCTGCCTATCTTTGTTGCTAATATGTTAACATGCTCTTGAATACAATTTAATCTATCTTTTCATGTATTTATGTATGTAGGTAGCATAGAAAGAAAATTCTCCAGTGTTCATGTTGTGGTAAACTTGTATATCCAACATGTGTTGTCCCACTAGAAGCTGAGAGAGAAAGAGAGATGCAATATATGCCAGTTGGTCTTGTCATTCATGCAAGGAAAAAACAAAGGAATATCTACGAAGGGTTCTTTTTCCCTCTTGCCAATGCCAAAGGACCTAATAAATCCTTGTAGAGTAAGTTGCATCAGGTAGGGGTGTGCATGGGTCGGTTTGGGTCGGTTTTGGACTCAAACCCAACCCAACCCATAAATGGTCGGTTTCTGGTTTTTAGAACCCAATAGGATCGGTTTCTGGTCGGTTCGGTTTCTTGGGTTCTGAGGTCGGTTTGGGCGGTTTTTCGGTTTCTTGGGTTCAACCCATACACTCATGGGTTCTGGGTTTAAACCCATGGGTTTAAGGTTTTAACCCATTTTCCATAAATGAAGCAACAAGTTAGATACTTCAAAAATAACAAATTGAAGTTAAGTACTTCAAAAAATATGAGTCTTACAACAAATAGTCAATTACAACTTACAACTAAAGCCCGAAATAGTCTATTACAACTAAAACACAATCAAGTATGGGTGGTTTTTCGGGTTGGATGGGTCAGTTTCTTGGGGCGGTTTGTCGGTTTTAAGTATGGGTCGGTTTCTTGGGTTGGATGGGTCGGTTTCTGGTTAGAAACCGAACCCGAACCCGATTTTTCGGTTTCTAAAAATATCAAACCCAAACCGTCGGTTTTGCTTCGGTTTCGGTTTTTTCGGTTTCGGTTTTGTCGGTTTCTCGGTCTTTTGGTTTGGGTTTGCTCACCCCTAGCATCAGGTACTTGTTGAATTTATGTCTATATTATTAGCATAATCATTTTCTTGATAATTAATATGTTTTTTATTATTATCATCATCTAGTAGCTTTGTAATAACTAAAAAACGACCATTTTTAGTACAAAATATCTTTAACATTTGACAGAAAATAATTAACATTCTGACACCAAAAAGTTATCATTTTAACAATAAAAATGACCATTGTTACTAGACCATAACTTGCCAATTTTGACAGCAAAATTGTTCTTTGTTACAACAAAAAATGGTCTTTTTGATAGCGAAACATGACCTTTTTACTAGACCACAAGTGGACCATTTTAACAGCAAAAAATTACCATTTAGACAACAAGAAATGACCATTTTGACAGCACAATTGTTCTTTGTTATAACAAAAACTGATCATTTTGACAACAAAAAATGATCATTGTTACTAGACCATAACTTCCCCATTTTGACGGCAAAATTATTCTTTGTTACAAAAAAATGATCTTTTTTATAGCAAAAAATGACCTTTTTGACTAGACCATAAGTAGAAATTTTTAACAGCAAAAAATGATCATTTTGATAGGAAAAAATTATCTCTTTTTACTGCAAAAAAATGATCATTTAGACCGTACAATATGATCTTTTTGAAAAACGATAAACATTTTAACTATATCAGATCCTAACCATGTTGACAAAAAAAATGCAATTTTGATGGCAAAAAGTTAATATTGTGACTAAGACATATCTTGAACATTTCGATTAAAAAAATGTTCATATTAGCTAAAACGATTTTTGAATAATCTGACATAAAAAAATTACCATTTAGACATGCATATGGACCATTTGACCACAAAAATTACCATAGAGTGTTTTGGTGTTCCTTTTAGGGTAAATTACACCAATTGTCCCTCGTGTATATGTCAGAAAGCATGTTTAGTCTTTATTTTCAAAAATTAACTCGAATCGTCATTGGGTTTGTTTTTTCTTGTACGCTTAGTCCCTATGGACATGAAATGACTATTTTGTCCTTAATAATTGTTTTCCATTTTTTTTATCTGTTTAAATAAAAAAATAAATACATAAAACAAATATCCCCACCCTTTCCCATATACCGACAGCCACAACATCCATTAGCCACCACCACTACCTTCAAGATTGACACCATATTTAGCAATAAGCATCACCGGAAACAATCAGCTCCCTCTTTCTATCACCCTTAAATCATAGTACACCACTTCCCTTCTCCTCCCTTCTCACCTCCTTCGTAGACCTACATCATTGAACCAAACCACAATCGTCATCTTATACCACCTGCTAGTTCTATCACCCTCTGCATCTCTGATGACATTGTCCAGGTGACGATGGAGGTCGGGATCGATCTACACATCTATCAATAATCGACCAAAAAATATGTTAGAAATCATCGATCTCAATACCCTAGCTGATGGAGACTGATGTTGCGTATAGATGAAAAAGGAGATCGACAGCTTTAGTCGGTTTGAAATCCTAATCGATGGTGATAATCGTGTTCATGAAACCCTATGTTCTTGGAGGTAAAGGAGGTCAGAGACGGATCTACACTCTGACAACCACCCAAAACCTTAGTCGTCGTAGGCTTTCCTCTTCAATTCCTCATTGATGCTCCTTGTCATTCTTCTTTCTCTGGCAAACTCACCACTCCTTCTTTCTTCTCATACTCACTCTTTTCCTATTGTCGTTAACCCACCAACGACATACACTTTGACATCCACCCAAAATCATCAGCGAGTTGTAGGTCTCCACTTTCCCTCTCATCAAGTCTATGTCTTTTGTGTTTTTATTTTGTTGATCAGTAACGTAGTAAAACGGTGGGGAAGGTTCGTCGAAGGGTGGCCAGTGACTGTATGTGTGTGTTTTTATGATTCTCTCCAATCAGTAATAGTGAAAGATGGATGGGTTGGGGAAAGTGAAAGGCATGGGGCATTTATTATTATTATTTAATTGAAAATGATAATATAAATAATAAATTCGTTGAAATATAAAAATACAAGGGTATAATGGTCCTTTAAATTTGGCAAGGGCTAAGTTCACAACAAAATTGTCTTTCAGGGATGAAATGCACCATGTTAAATCGAACGAGGGACGGTCCGAGTTAATTTTTTAAAATACGGACTAAACGTGCATTTGGACATATACATGAGGGATGATTAGCGTAATTTACCTTTCCTTTTATTTCAATCCCATTGGGTGTTTGGATATCATTACAAACAGGAACCAGGTCCTATCAGATTCTGATGCGGACTCTTAGAAATGACTATGAAAAGTATGCTCTGGTATCTAATTGTGATTTCTTCTCGTGAGTGTAATCTTATACTTGATGAGGGAATGGCTAGACTTAATGTTCTACTGCAACGAAGTGGAAAGAGCCAAAGAAGACATGGTAACATCTTTTTATTGATTAATTTATCAAGTATTTAAGCTACCTTAACCAGATCATGTGTACTTTTGTTTTTTTAAGTAAATAATTGTCAGTATGAAATAATTATTTTTTTGCAGCTTTGTTGAATGGATTAGAGAAACCAAACAGTAAGATCACATAGATGAATTTACTCATGATGTAAGTTCACTTTGGATTATAACGAGTAAATCTTTTTAATGTTACAATGATTAATCGGCTTAGAATGTTGATGAAGTAACAAACGGTTATAGACTTATCATCATACATATTTCAAATATGTAATATATATTTCATCAATGTAAACTTTAATTTATTTTATTTTTTAATAAGTTTTCGACAACTTAACGAGACGTTGCATTACCATTTTTGTCACACCCCCAAACCGGAACAGCGGAAACGTTCGGGGGTGGAGGACGTCAAGTTTAAGTATCACAAAAATTGTATAATAGTAGTCAAAGAAACAACAACCATTGTATTGATAACATAGTATTTACATCGTATTCAAAACATTATTTGTTTTACATTAATACTCTAGCAAAAGATAAGACGAGATGCTACTATGCTCCGTCTTCGAAACGTCTGAGAGAATACATGTCTACTAACTTTCTTGAGAATACAAGTGGTTTTAAAGATTGTCAACGTTAAAGTTGGTGACTTCATAAGTATTTTGTTGGAAAAGATATGTTCTTTGTTATTGAAAACATTAATGTATCTTCCAGAAAATCCAATATTTTCTTAGTAAATAAATCATAGTCTTTGTACTTTGAGACTAAAAAGTATTAGTTTCTTATAGTTAAAACTCTTGTGACTCAAGGTTCTTATTCATACATTTGGAATGACCTGTACTGTTACCTCCTATGATTTCTTAATGTATACTAATTATAAATGATTAAAATCAAACAAACAGTCGATTGCGTGATTCTACCCTAAGTCCACAACCAAACAAGGAACAGAAAGAAGGGCAGAAGTCACACATTCCACTGTCTATCGGATCTTTATTATATATAATCTTGACGTATACATTAAGTAATCATAGACTTTAGTAAAGTGGAAGTTCGATATATGTTTATTGGACCTCTTGTTCGTACCATATTAATAAATAAGGTAATGTTTTACTTTCCATGTGACTAAAAGTAAGTCTGGAAATTTTGTACTGGTAAATAAGGTAATATGGTTTTATTATTTAAATAAAACCACTGAAAGTACATTTACTATCAAATCCTGTAAGTAAGGTTAATAATCAAATAAAATTATTTGATAATACATTATTCGTAGATATATCATTGTTTTCCCTTTGTTATAAACTGGTACATTGCATTTGTACCCCTTTACTATAAACCGGTACTTTGTATTTGTACCCCATTAGTATAAACCAGTACTTTTCATTTGTACTCCGTTAGTAAAATCTGGTACTTTGCATTTGTACCCCTTTAGTATAAACCGGTGCTTTTTATTTGTACCCCACTAGTATAAACCAGTACTTTGTATTTGTACTCCATTAGTAAAATACGGTACTATGCATTTGTACCCCTTTAGTATAAAGTATTTGTACGAGAGTATATAGTTAACCTTTGTATACTTGACTAGTAAAAATATTATGAAAGTTCCATAAATTATACCTATTATAATTTATATGAGTGTTTTGTTGGATATGTATATCCTTGAAACTAACCCCCTTTGCTTGACATGTTACAAAGAGTATATGAATCTTATTGGAGTAACTTTTATATTCATATATATATATATATATATATATATATATATATATATATATATATATATATGAGATAGGTTCAGGTGTTTAAGCTAGGTATTGTGTTATTGTATGCATAAATGTGAGCCAATCAAAATTTAAAATATAAAAAAAATAATTAAATAAATAAATAAGGGTAATTAGGTAATTTTATAAACAACTTCCCTAAATACTTTCCTATAATTATGCTAGTTGATTTTAACCTAATTTATCCCTTTTTAATTACCATCGATGTCTGCATCCCAATTCGTTTCTCTAGTATCTCCAATAGTATCTTCGACCACCGATGGCGGAAATAATTTGTCGAGTCCAAAACCGGAAGATGTTGTGAAGATCTCCAGTAAAACCGAATCCAGTCAATTCCGATGAACGAATGCGAGCCCGATTTCAATTCCGAATCCTAGACCTTTCGCTCTGAATGGTCTGCGGGGAGGACGTTCAAAGATGGTGCTTTTAGGGCTCCAAACGGTGGGGAGAGTTCATCGGCCAGGAAGGCTCCTGCTGTGAAGATCTCTAGGACTGTACCCAATTCTGTAGGGTATGTCATTTTTGGTATTTTCCAATTTCTTTATCTAAAATTCTATACATCAATTGTGCAAATGAGTAGGGTAATGATGGGATGATATACCATTTGGATATCAATGCATGATCTGATTTTCATCTGAATTTTAAAGTTTGCTATATATCACAGTCGTAGTTTATTCCTTAAGCTCTCTTATGTAACATCATGTTCTAAAACCTAGATTCAACTCCTTGATATCCATTCTGATTGAACTATGATCTTTTTATACAATTGTGAATCAAGAATTGGTGATAAGTTATTAATTTTTATCAGGTTATGGGTTTAATTGTTTGACAGGAAATGGAATCACAAAGGTATTGGTGAGATTTCAATTCTATTGGAATGAAATCTCGAATTCCAATTATGTTGGAATGGAATCACGAATTCCAATTCTGTTGGAATCAAAGAAGTTGATGCTTGAAGAACGGACCACAAAATTGAAACGGATCACATTATTCTTTTAGAATGTATTAGTCATTGTTAGATTTTGATGTTTTTTCTTTCCCGTTTTGAAAGTTTTTTAAGTTTATTTTTTAACAATAAATGTAATTCTTAACAATTGTTACCTATATTCTATAAAAAAATAATGTATTTTTTGTTTTTATTCTTCACGAATTTGTTAATCTACAAGAAGTTTTAAAATTCATGATCAAGAAATCGGTTCAAGAATATTTTTATTATTTATGGCTCAAGAATATTTTCATTTTTGAATATACTCATAAACATATTCTGTCAGAATGTCCGATTTAAAAGATTTATAATTCGTAAAATCGGATTTTTAAAATTAATAGAATCTATGATCCCTTAAAAAATGTAATTTTCCTTTATTACATGTATATTAATTTACTAAATTAGCGTTGTAATTAATTATGATGGTTTTTTCAAGTATATTTAATTCAATAATATATATTAATCACTTTCTTAAAATAAAAAAAATTTAATTGGCCCACATTTATGCATACAATAACACAATAATTACTTTAAACAAAATAACCTAAGTATATATATATATATATATATATATATATATATATATATATATATATATATATATATATATAATTGAAACGACATTCGGACAAATAATTATACCCTAAGCCCACATCCAAACATGGAAAAGGAAATAAAACGAATTGTTAGTCCTAAGCCCTTTAAATCTTTTATATATATATATATATATATATATATATATATATATATATATATATATATATATATATATATATATATATATATATATATATGATTTTGGCAAAATATAAGTTAAAAAGAATTTATAAAACATTTAAAATCGTTTAAGAAATATTTAAAATTTAATTATTTATAAACACAATATTTTTTTGTTAGTATTGTATTCCCCCCCCCCCCCCCCCTAAAACAGTGAAAAATAGTAAAACCGCAGGGGTATGAACTCACCTCGTGTACGTGCTTTTAGTTGGGTACAACTTAGTCGCAATGAATCCCTGAGCTAGAACGTGTATAATTTATTGTATCCTGACGATATTTACACATGTTATCGTATTTAAATTAAATAATAATAATTTAAATACTAAGTTAAAGTGTTAAACAACACTTAATTATTGTAAGAAAACTTACAATAAGCCTTAGAATAGTTTGTAGGTGTTCTATGTGTTCTTTGTGTTCTTCGTGAAAATTAAGGAGATTGAAGTGTTTTCGGTTGAATCTATGGAGATTTGGGTGTTTTGGATGTGAATTAACGAGATTGGAAGGTGTACAGAGAAGATATAAAGAACACTTGAAGATTTTGGTATGATCCTAAGAAGATTCATGCATATTTCGCATGATATTTGAGAGAAAAGAGGAGTTTTCGGTTGTGTTTTTTAGAGGATTTGGGTTGATTTTGGTGTGAAGGGAGCAAGAATGAGTGTATGTTTTCGGCCATTCATATATATATATATATATATATATATATATATATATATATATATATATATATATATATATATGTGTGTGTGTGTGTGTGTGTGTGTGTGTGTATGTGAAGAAAAAGTTGAGGCGGTTTAACTTAAATAAATATCTAGATATTTTAGTTTTCAGCCGAAAAGAGGAAAACCCACCATGGAGGTTTTCGGTCAGGCTTATGCGAGTTTTCAGTCGGAATCGTTTGAGGTGCGAGGGGTTTACGGTCGAAAATGGTTTTCGGTACGAGGTAAAGGCTAAACCGAGGGTTTTCGGTCCGGAAATTGAAGCAACCTCACACGTTTTCGGTGGGGAGGTTCCCTATGCGAGATTTCTTGGTTCATGACCTTTTTCCTTTAATTTTTGCAATTCTTTTTAATAAAGGTTTATTCATATAAAAATCAATAATTTAACTTTAATCAGTTAACAAATCAATAAATTTGACTTTTATTTCACATGTTTTGACTTTGGTTGACTTTTGTTGACTTTTATAAATTTGAAAATAACGGGTTCTCACATTATCCCCCCGTTAAAGGGAATTTCGTCCCGGAATTCATTCTAGCGTGGTTATTCTTTGAACTAGTAAAAGATACTGGTACTTTTGTTTCTTTAGACTTTTCTATTTCCTAGTGAATTCAAGTTCTCTCTTACCGTTCTAGCGAACCTTCACTAATAATATGCGACCTTGTTTCGTTTAATCTAGGTGTCTGTGTTGGAATGGTAAGATGTACTTAAAGTGGGAAAAAGTGTGGGTTTGGTTTACTTGTTTACATTTAGTTGAATAATAGCATGCCCACTCGTATTCTTGGGTAGCTTTACCCAGAAGTTCATGGTAAGACTCATACTTGGTTTATCCACCATCACCTTGTCTATACAAGTCGTATATAATTAAGACTGAAAATACGTTCGGATAGGCGGCTCTGCCCTAAGTCCACAACCAGACAAGGAACATGAGGTAGGGCGTAATCACACATCCTAAGCCCATAAAATCTTAATTATATGCCACCCTTGCGTATACCCTTAGTAGTGGTAGATTAACCGCATGGGTCCTTAGTCTCTATTCTCGAACTTGACTTTCTGTATGAGTGGTATTCCTATGGGATCTTTTGGGGATGCATCGGGAAGATTTCGGATTTCCAGAACATTCTCGGTGTTTCGCTTTGAGTTTCTTTTCTACAGAGTAACCTAGGAAGACGTGGTACTCCTCGCATGAGTACTTCTGAGTTTTAAAGCGGGAGACGATATGAATGTTTGTCGTTATAGGTTGAAAAGTTTTTGCAAAATGATCGGTTAAGTCGAAGGCTCTTTCCGTAGAACATGGAGTTGGTATGGTGAGGACCAAGCCAATTCATGTATAATGACGACGTCAGAATTCTTACCGTAATGAGTGTGGGGTCAATTAGGAGGAAATGTTTGTTTAGAGCGATAGTACATTCTCTGTTTTATCCTTATTATTACTACTGCGAAAATTTGCACCGCATTTAGTGAATATAGACAGTAAGAATGCTTTGATACTAAATGATGAAATATCGTAGTATGATCCCTACAAAGTCCCTCTATAATCGCTTAGTGTATACAAATCGTATATAGTTAAGATTGAGAAGATATTCGACTGAGTAACTCTGCCCTAAATCCACAATCAAACAAGAAACAGGAAATGAGGCGGAATCACTCACTCTAAGCCTGCAGAATCTTAACTATATATGACTCTAATGTTATACTAAGCCATTATAGCTCACCTGTAAGAATCGTTAGTTTTTATGTGAATAATGCATTAATGTTTTATTTTGATTTTTAATTTTCAAAAACTTTTATGAAAATTTGATATTAAAAATGTACCAAAAATACAAGTAGGTTCCTCGTTGCTCCTTATGTTCTGTCGTTAAACTCCTCCCTCTCCTCCATCATTCCTCTTTTTTGGACAATCTCTCTTGAAATGTCCCATTTCACCACATGCATGGCATACTTGACTTATACTAGCATCGGTGGTTGAAGTGATGTGTTGGGCCAGAGTCCTACAGAAGAGGGCAATGTGCACATTCCTGTTACAGTTTTTACAATGCATTACCCGGTAGACTCCCTTGTTCTGGAATTCACACTTGTTGCACTTTGGTAGTGTTCCAACATATCGTTTGGCTGGTATTGGAGTGGTAGATGTTCTGGCTGCAGGGGCTGCCACTGGTTTCTGTCTCTTGGCAAGTCTTTGAGATAACTTGCGCTCCTTTTTGTTCTAGAACTTTCGTTTCCCGCTCTTAGGTTTATGGGTTAAGGTATCTTTGATGACCGACACTCGTTGGTTTCCTTGGTTGTTACTACGGTTTGAATTGTCAACACTGTTACTATTTTTGTTTGTGTAGTTAGCGTTGAATTGTGCCATGACAACTGTCACGGCAGCTGTTACGGCGGCTTGGAATGTAGCTGAGTCTATACGTAGATGTAACAACGTAAATTTTCAAAACAAATTTTTCATTTCTTAAAAACATGTTTTCATCCTAAACAAGTCATAAAGATCCAATGTATCATATCATAATACAAATCATATAAATCCCAAGATCATAAATCCTCCATCAGTGTGTACAGATCACGTCGGCGCCTTCCCACGGTCCTCGCTAGTACCTGAGACACATAACCAACAACTGTAAGCATAAATGCTTAGTGAGTTCCCCAAAATACTTCTTACGCACATACGCCTTTCCAAGCCCTGACCTTCCGGACCATGTGTCTCAGGGGACTTCCGTCCCGACTCAGTAAACCTTCCTGTCCTACCTTACGGTCCTCATCACGATGCCTTCCGGCCCATAACATATATGCCTTCCGGCCCATAACATAATGCCTTCCGGCCCATATCAAGCATAGCATACATAGCACATATAAACGATTAACTTATCATATACGATGCATACAACTCATAACATATCCGACCTTCCGGTCACACAATAAAACCCTTCCGAGTACAGTATAGTGAGAAAACTCACCTCGTGGAAAGTCTAGAACCTCACGTGCTCGCTATCTCCGAATCCCAAACGAAGACTCAACCTCGCCTAATCATAACGAATATCATTTTAATTAATATAGACTTCCACCACTAGACTTTACCCCTTATTAACATTCCTCAGAGGGGTAAAGGACCATTTTACCCTCCCTTGACTCAAAGTCCACATGTTGATCAAAACCCTAAAAGTCAGCAAAAGTCAGCATCTTCAATACGCGGGGCGTACAGACTGATGTACGCGGGGCGTACATTGCCAACTCAATAGTCGGGGTCTCCACCCAGTACGCTGCGCGTACTGGGAGTTACGCCCAGCGTAATAGTCAGATCTATATACACTTCATTTCTGGTCTTAATCGATTAAGCCACTACTTCAACTTCTGGATCCGGCCTTATTTAAGCATCCTTACTCATAAAGTCGGAACCTTTAAGCCTTGGCATGGTTGTAAAGGCTCTTACACTCCTTAACACCTTTCCATTTCAACTCAAGGATCTAGATCTCATGCATGGCTAATCATTCACATCCAAGATTACATTTTTATGGATCTACAACTCAAATGGACCAGTAATATGATGGATCTAAGCTAATGGAGACCACTTGCTCATAAAGTCTCCACCTTTGGGACCAAAACCCTAGAAAATGGTCCATAAAGCATACCACAAGATCTACAAGTCAAGATCCGAACTTTTTACCTTAAAAAGAAGCTCCAACCTTTGCTAAGCCCGGATCTACACTTGAACACCAGCTTCTAGCCTTCATAATGGACTCTTCTTCTCCTTTGCTACCTTGAAATGACACCACCAAGCTTAGAACACTCACAAAAGGGCTAGGAACGAAGGAACACTCTCTTACGGTTTCTTTCTGAGGGATGGTGGCTGAGGAGTCAAGCCATCTCATTCCTTTTATAGCCAACCACCAAAAATTAGGGTTATTGGATCTGGACCAGTTACGCCCAACGTAACCTTGGGTACGCCCAGCGTACCCGAGGGGGGATGCGTATAAATGAAGCGCGCGAGTACGCACAGCGTACTCCTTGTACGCCCAGTGTACTAGCCCAACATTAAAGACCTAAAATGACAACAATTAAAGATGAAGGGCTAAATAAAAGGGTACCTAGATTTCGTGTTGTTACAATTCTCCCCCACTAGAACCAGACTTCGTCTTCGAAGACTTATACCGAAAAAAATTCCAGATACTGCTCCCGCATCTCAGTCTCGGACTCCCATGTCAGCTCGGACCCCTTCCAATGTTGCCACTGCACTTGCACCAAGGGTACTTCCTTGTTCCTCAGAACCTTAACCTTTCGATCCCTAATTGCCACCGGTCTCTCAATATAGTTCAGGCCCGAATCCACCTGAATATCCTCTAATGGTACCACTGCCGACTCGTCGGCAATGCATTTCCTTAACTGCGACACATGGAAGGTGTTGTGAATTTGCCCCAGCTCCGCAGGTAGATCTAAACGGTAGGCTACCCTGCCTATCCTCGCGATTACCCTGAAAGGTCCAATATATCGAGGCCCTAATTTGCCCCTCTTCCTGAATCGAATCACTCCTTTCCAAGGAGAGACCTTTAAGAGTACAAGGTCACCAACCTGAAACTCGAGCTCGGACCGACGCTTGTTCGCATAACTCTTCTGGCGACTCTGAGCGGTCAACAATCTCTGCCTGACCTGCTGTATCTGCTCTGTCGTCTGAAGCACAATCTCCGTACTACCCATTACCCAATGCCCCACCTCTCCCCAACAGATGGGGGTCCGACACCTCCTCCCATACAACAGCTCAAAGAGTGGCATACCAATGCTCGAATGATGGCTGTTGTTGTACGAAAACTCTGCCAAGGGTAAATAGGTGTTCCAACTCCCTCCAAAATCCAAAACACACGCTCGGAGCATATCCTCGAGCGTCTGAATCGTCCGCTCACTCTGCCCGTCCGTTTGTGGGTGGTATGCGGTACTGAAATGCAGCCTTATACCCAACTCCTCGTGAAACTTCTTCCAAAATATGGAAGTAAATCGCACGTCTCGATCTGAAACAATCGACATCGGAACTCCATGCCGCGATACCACCTCCCTCACATATAACTCTGCCAACCTCTCAGCAGAAGAGCTCTCGGTGATAGCAAGAAAATGAGCGCTCTTCGTCAACCTATCCACAATCACCCAAATTGCATCAACTCCTCTCGCAGTCCTTGGCAATTTGGTGATAAAGTCCATGGTAATCTGTTCCCACTTCCACTCGGGAATCTCCAGCGGCTGCAGCTTACCATGTGGACGCTGGTGCTCGGCCTTAACCTGGCGACAGGTTAGGCACCTCTCGACAAACCATGCAACATCTCTCTTCATACAGGGCCACCAATACTCCTTCTTTAAGTCCAAATACATCTTAGTGGCCCCGTGATGGATCGAGAACTTTGATCGATGTGACTCCTCCATCAAAATGGTATGTGTCCCGCCCACAAATGGTACCCAAATCCGACCCTGAAATGTCATAAGACCCCGACTATCGGTAACGAACTCCGACACTTGCCCAACGACCTACTCCCGCTTTCAGTTCTCTGGTCTTGCAGCCTCAACCTGGGCCCCTCGGATGGTGTCCAATACCGGAGTCATCACCGTCAACCTCATACAAATGTCTCGGATCGGGGCGCTCTCCGACCTACGGCTCAAAGCATCGGCTACGACATTAGCCTTTCCAGGGTGGTATAGGATCTCGCAATTATAATCCTTCACCACATCCAACCATCTCCTCTGGCACATATTCAGGTTTGGCTGATCAATCAAGTACTTCAGACATTTGTGGTCCGTGTATATGGTACACCGAACCCCATATAGATAGTGTCGCCAGATCTTGAAGGCAAACACCACAGCCCCCAACTCCAGATCGTGGGTGGGATATCTCGACTCATGAGGCTTCAGCTGCCTCGATGCATATGCTATAACATGCCCCCTCTGTATAAGCACTGCCCCTAACCCAGATATAGATGCATCATAATATACCACAAAATCCTCCATCCCTTCTAGGAGTGCAAGCACCGGGGCCTCGCACAACTTCTGACGAAGGGTCTCAAATGAGGACTGTTGCTCCGGACCCCAAGAAAATGCAACACCCTTCCGGGTCATCTTGGTAAGTGGCACGACGATCTTGGAGAAATCCCTAATAAACCTCCGATAATAGTCGGCCAATCCCAGAAAGCTCCTGATCTCAGTGGGTGATCTCGGCACCTCCCATCTCATCATTGCCTCAATCTTGGCCGGATCGACCAATATCCCTTTCCGGTTAACAAGGTGTCCTAGGAACTGGACCTCTCGTAACCAGAACTCACACTTGGAGAATTTGGCATATAGCCTCTCCGATCTCAGAACTCCAAGGATCTCCCTCAAATGTTCCTCATGCTGCTCTCTAGACCTCGAATATACCAAAATATCATCAATGAATACGATCACCGACCGATCCAGCATCAGCCTGCACACCCTGTTCATGAGATCCATGAACGCAACTGGGGCATTGGTGAGCCCATAAGGTATCACCACAAACTCGTAATGTCCATAACGAGTTCTGAATGCAGTCTTCTGGATGTCTTCATCCCGAACCCTCATCTGATGATAACCCGACCTCAAGTCTATCTTGGAGAACCAAGATGCCCCCTGCAACTGATCGAATAGATCATCGATCCTAGGTAACGGATACCGGTTCTTGACCGTCAACTTGTTCAACTCCCAGTAATCGATACACATCCGGTGTGAACCATCTTTCTTCTTGACAAAAAGGATCGGTGTTCCCCAAGGCGAGCTACTCGGTCGAATAAATCCCTTCCCCAACAGCTCCTGAAGCTGCGAGGATAACTCCTGCATCTCTGGCGGCACGAGGCGATAAGGCGCCTTGGCGATAGGTGCTGCTCCCAGAATCAAGTCAATACGGAACTCCACTTGTCTTTCCGGAGGCACGCCCGGAAGTTCCTCAGGAAAAACATTCGGGAACTCGCGCACTATCGGAACCTTGTCAACTGAACTTGGCCTCCCAGTGGCCACTCGTGCGTCCATCACATAGGCTATGAATCCACTGCAGCCCTGCTGCAAACTCTGCCTTGCCCTGGCAGCCGAACAGAACGCTGACCCACACCGGGTCCCCTCGCCATACACAGTAAGCACTCCCCCACTAGGGTCCCGCATAGTCACCAGCTGTCTCTCGCAGTCAATGACCGCTCCAAACTTACTCAACCAGTCCATGCCCACGATCACACAGACATCTCCCATAGCAATAGCAACTAGGTCTATAGGAAAATCGACACCAAAAATCTCGAGCACACATCCTCGAATCACGTTGGTGGCATATACCGCTTTCTCATCAGCTATGGAAACCCTCAGAGGTCGACTCATCACCTCTCGCTCAATACCAAGGTGCTGACTAAAAGCCAGAGATACAAAAGACCGACTCGCACCCGAGTCAAATAATACCAAGGCAGGTACAGAATTCACAAGAAAAGTACCTACGCACATCATAAAATAAGCACAACATCTCAGCATAAAAATAAATACATGAAAGAATACATACCAGCCACGACATCGGGCGCCGCGCGGACCTCCTCCGTAGTCAACTGAAAAGCTCTCCCATGAGCCTTCGGGGCCTCGGCCTTCACTGGTCAAGTATCAGTAATCCTAGCAGCCGGCGCAGATCCCTACGCTGATCCCTGGTGTAGCTAAGGGCACTCGGCCTTCCGATGGCCGGTCTGGTTGCAATGGAAGCACACCATAAATCCCTTGGGGCAATCCCTGGCGATATGTCCCTCCTTGCCACATTTTTAGCAAGCACCCGATCAACAGGTCCCCTTATGACCCTTGCCGCACTTCCCGCAAGTGCGGCCTTTCTGGCCTCCAGTCCTCGAATCAGCGGACTTGGTCCGCTTGGCTGCCGGCTGAGACTGAGCCGGCCGCCGATCCATCCTCTGAGACTCGGCTTCCTCCCTGGCCTGAGTCTCCAACTCAATCTCCCTCTTCCTGGCATTTTCCTGGAGCTCAGCAAATTTCTGGTACGTCAAGTTCGACACGAACTCCCGGATGTCCCTCCTCAGAATACCCAGATACCGTCTCATCCGAGCCTGCTCAGTAGCCACCTGCTCAGGGCAGAACATAGCCCTCTCATGAAACTTCCGGGTAACCACAGTAACCGAATCATTACCCTGCTTGAGGGTCAAGAACTCCTGAACCAACCGTTCCCTCTCCACCGGGGGAACATACTCGTCTCTGAACATGGTGGTGAACCTCTCCCAAGTCACCGCTGAAATCTCTGCAAGAGTGAAGTTCGCCGTCACGAACTTCCACCAATCCTTCGCTCCTAAGCGGAGCTGGTTCAAAGCGAACCATACCCTCAGATGCTCCGGACATGAACAAGTATAGAAGCATCCCTCAATGTCAGCAATCCATCTCATCGCAGCGATCGGATCATGCGTCCCATCAAACTCGGGTGGCTTCGGGTTGCTGAACTCTCGGAACAGCAACGAGTCACCTTCCTGAGGCATGGCAGCAGCCACAGCTGCCGTAGCTGCAGCGGCTGCGGCCTCAGTCACCGCGGCGTACTGCTCATCAAAAGTCTCCAACAGCGTGGTCTTGATAGACCCAAACATCTCCGGAATCTAGGCCCGGATTGCCGCAACCACCTCATCGTGGATCATCTGACGAATCTCCTCATCACTCACACCGTTCGTCTTAGGTCTGTGGAGTGTCCCAACCATGATGCCTCTGAAATACAACATAAAAATATCAGAGACCCAATCGAGCATACTCGCACTCAATAACGCAACCCTACTCGACTTCCGATACCCAAAGGATTCTTACTTGGACTGCCCACTGATCCGGTGTCTTTAGTAGTACGGGCCCTATACTACTGACTACACCGCATCAGCGTTCACCCCAAGTCCTCCTCCTTGGACCCCGGATCACGAGTACTCTATTCTTGCTATGCACTGATTACCTACTCGCTCTCAAAGCATCTCATAGCAGCAGATTTCCCCTAGACTAAGGCATCACTAATCAGGACACTCTAGTCCTAATATGAATACCTAGTCCACTCTAGCATGCATAACATATCTTATAACACATATTATAAGGGTATTTTGGGAATTTTACTGTTTGGGCGCTGGCTGACCGTACACACTGCTTCTCCTTTGCTTATTACAAAATCTCTTATAAAAAATTTTTATGCCTTTATTAATTGAAAAATTCCTCAAATCCTCGGTTTGAGTTCAGTTACGCCCGAAGGTGCATCCGAATCCCTCAAACCAAGGCTCTGATACCAACTTGTAACAACGTAAATTTTCAAAACAAAATTTTCATTTCTTAAAAACATGTTTTCATCTGAAACAAGTCATAAAGATCCAATGTATCATATCATAATACAAATCATATAAATCCCAAGATCATAAATCCTCCATCAGTGTGTACAGATCACGTCGGCGCCTTCCCACGGTCCTCACTAGTACCTGAAACACATAACCAACAACTGTAAGCATAAATGCTTAGTGAGTTCCCCAAAATACTTCTTACGCACATACGCCTTTCTAGGCCCTGACCTTCCGGTCCATGTGTCTCAGGGGACTTCCGTCCCAACTCGGTAAACCTTCCGGTCCTACCTTACGGTCCTCATCACGATGCCTTCCGGCCCATAACATAATGCCTTCCGGCCCATATCAAGCATAGCATACATAGCACATATAAACGATTAACTTATCATATACGATGCATACAACTCATAACATATCCGACCTTCCAGTCACACAATAAAACCCTTCCGGGTACAGTATAGTGAGAAAACTCACCTCGTGGAAAGTCTAGAATCTCTCGTGCTCGCTATCTCCGAATCCCAAATGAAGACTCAACCTTGCCTAATCATAACGAATATCATTTTAATTAATATAGACTTCCACCACTAGACTTTACCCCTTATTAACATTCCTTAGAGGGGTAAAGGACCATTTTACCTTCCCTTGACTCAAAGTCCACATGTTGACCAAAACCCTAAAAGTCAGCAAAAGTCAACATCTTCAGTACGAGGGGCGTACAGACTGATGTACGCGGGGCGTACATCGCCAACTCAAGAGTCGGGGTCTCCACCCAGTACGCGCAACAGCGTACTGGGAGTTACGCCCAACGTAATAGTCAGATCTATACACACTTCATTTCTGGTCTTAATCGGTTAAGCCACTACTTCAACTTCTAGATCCGGCCTTATTTAAGCATCCTTACTCATAAAGTCGGAACCTTTAAGCCTTGGCATGGCTGTAAAGGCTCTTACACTCCTTAACACCTTTCCATTTCAACTCAAGGATCTAGATCTCATGCACGGCTAATCATTCACGTCCAAGATTACATTTTTATGGATCTACAACTCAAATGGACCAGAAATATGATGGATCTAAGCTAATGGAGACCACTTGCTCATAAAGTCTCCACCTTTGGGACCAAAACCCTAGAAAATGGTCCATAAAGCATACCACAAGATCTACAAGTCAAGATCCGAACTTTTTACCTTAGAAAGAAGCTCCAACCTTTGCTAAGCCCGGATCTACACTTGAACACCAGCTTCTAGCCTTCACCATGGACTCTTCTTCTCCTTTGCTACCTTGAAATGACACCACCAAGCTTAGAATACTCACAAAAGGGCTAGGAACGAAGGAACACTCTCTTAGGGTTTCTTTCTGAGGGATGGTGGCTGAGGAGTCAAGCCATCTCATTCCTTTTATAGCCAACCACCAAAAATTAGGGTTTTTAGGTCTGGACCAGTTACGCCCAGCGTACCTGAGGGGGGGATGCGTATAAATGAAGTGCGCGAGTACGCGCAGTGTACTCCTTGTACGCCCAGCGTACTCGCCCAACATAAAAGCCCTAAAATGACAACAATTAAAGATGAAGGGCTAAATAAAAGGGTACCTGGATTTCGGGCTGTTACAGTAGAATTGGGGTTTCGTCGGTAGGCCGGTTATTTTCATGTGAAGACATGATTCTGTTATATGATGTGAAAGGAAATCGTAAGTACTTATGGTCATTGCTAGTTGTAATTTATCTATTTATATATACATATAAATTTCTCATTTTGTTGTTTGATTCTCAATGTTTCGACCTGTATCCCTAAGATGCATTCTTGGTAATGAGTAGACATAGGTTTTATACAAATGTTAAGTTTACCAAACTCGAGTATAGTTATTGAAATCTTAAGTTGATTGGGTCTCACAAGTTTTGAAAGGGAGTGTCTCTCTTGATTGTACTGTTATTAGTTGTGATGAAAGGTACATTAAACTTAACACATAGTGCAAGTAGTGTAATCACTAACTCACTAACTTATATCAGTTTATAAATTACTAGTGTTACGTATAGAGTGCTTTCTAATTTGTTCCGGATAGGGTAAGGTTCATTAACGATCTCCCGAGTGCCTTTCTCTTTGTTCGGTTCTTTCTCGGAATCCTCCTTAAGAACCCTCTCTTGGTTCTTCCTCAACTCCTCTACTGTTTATTTTAGTAAAGTGGTTACATCTACCTATGTTGTTTGTGTGAGAATTGGAGTGTCTAAGGAATCTACGAGATTAATAAAAACATTATTATTAAAATTAAATATTTTTTTACGAAAATGATCCTTACTGGGTCTTTCTATAATCACTTATTGTGTACAGATTATATACAATTAAAGATCAAAGAGACCTTCGAATAAGTGATCCTACTCTAAAACCACAACCAAACAAGGAACGGGAAGTAGAGTGAAAATCACAAATTCTAAGTTTATAAAATCTCAATTGTATATAACATTAACGTATACACTCAGTGATTATAGACTTACCAGTAAAGGTCTTTTAGTTTTCACATAAGTTAGTTATTGTACTTAAAATACTCCTATAGTATTTTAATTATATGTTTGATTCTAGAGTTTCTGGTATATAAAGTTGATAAATTTTTGGACTTGTAGTTATTGTATAGTAATATAAAATACTCTGATAGTATTTTAAACTTTATGTTTGGTGCTAGTATTCCTTTGTATATAGAGTTGGTAAGTTTTAGACTTGTTGCAACACCACTATCACTCACAAACACGTGTTGGTCGATCTCAAATAAATATAGTTGATAAGGCTATATATATCACAGATATGATTACATAATTGTCAAGGTTTGACGGTAGTGTACAACATCTAAATACTTTTGTTTTGTTCTTCTTGTGAAACTTGTTCTAGTATGTATGCATGTTCGTATACTTCTCATAAAATACTTATATTTAAAAGTATACTTTTAGTCAGAGCACTTCGGACCCATTGTATTTATAGTTGTATATCTTTTATAGGTTGATATAATGAGTTCACTATAAACAATGCTCTGATACCAATCTATCACACTCCCAAACCGGAACGGCAGAAATCTTCGGTGGCGGAGAACGTCAGGTTTAAGTATCACAACAATTGTATAATAGTAATCAAAGCAACAACAACCATTGTATTGATAACATAGTATTCACATTGTATTCAAAACATTACTTGTTTTACATTAATACTCTAGCAAAAGATAAGACGAGATGCTACTATGCTCCGTCTTCGAAACATCTGAGAGAATACCTGTCTACTAACTTTCCTGAGAATACAAGTTGTTTGAAAGAGTGTCAACATTATAGTTGGTGAGTTTATAAGTATTTTGTTGGAAAAGATATGTTCTTTGTTATTGAAAACATTAATGTATCTTTCAGAAAATCTAATATTTTCTTAGTAAATAAATTATTTGATAATACATTATTCGTAATTATTTGATAATACACTATGAAACTCATACGGCTAATAATCAAATAAAATTATTTGATAATACATTATTCGTAAATATATTGTTGTTTTCTCTTTGTTATAAACCGGTACTTTGCATTTGTACCACTTTTGTATAAACTGGTACTTTGTATTTGTACCCCATTAGTATAAATCAGTACTTTGCATTTGAACTCCGTTAGTAAAATCTGACACTTTGCATTTCTACCCCTTTAGTATAAACCGGTAGTTTGTATTTGTACCCCAATAGTATAAACCAGTACTTTGCATTTGTACTCCATCAGTAAAATCTGGTACTTTGCATTTGTACCCTTTTAATATAACGTATATGTACAGGAGTATATTGTTAACCTTTGTATACTTGACTAGTAAAAATACTATGAAAATTCCATAAATTATACCTATTATAATTTATGTGAGTGTTTTGGTCGATATGTAATATTCATGAAAAACCCCCTTTACTTGACATGTTACAAAGAGGATATGAATCTTATTGGAGTAACTTTTACATTCATATATATATATATATATATATATATATATATATATATATATATATATAATTAAAATCGAAACGATATCCGGACAAATAGTTCTACCCTAAGCCCACATCTAAACAAGAAAAATGAAATAAAGTGAATTATTAGCCCTTTAAATCTTATATATATATATATATATATATATATATATATATATATATATATATATATATATATATATATGATTTTGGCAAAATATAAGATATAAGTTAAAAAGAGCTTATAAAACATTTAAAATCGCTTTAGAAATATTTAAAAATTATTTATTTATAAACACAATATTCTTGTGTTAGACTTCTACCCCCACCCTCTAAAAAGGTGAAAAATAGTAAAAACGCAGGGGTATGAACTCACCTCGTATATGTGTTTTTGGTTGGATACAACTTAGTCACCATGAATCCCCAAGCTAGAACATGTATAATTTATTGTATCCTGACGATATTTACACATGTTATCATACTTAAATTAAATAATAATAATTTAAATACTAAGTTAAAGTTTTAAACAAAACTTAATTATTGTAAGAAAACTTACAATAAGCTATAGAATAGTTTGTAGGTGTTCTTGGTGTTCTTCATGCTCTTGGTGTTCTTCATGTTCTTGGTGTTCTTTGTGTTCTTCGTGAAAAATAAGGAGATTGAAGTGTTTTTGGTTGAATCTAAATAGATTTGGGTGCTTTTGGATGTGAATTAACGAGATTAGAAGGTGTACTCAGAAAATGTAAAGAACACTTGAAGATTTTAGTATGATCATAAGAAGATTCATGCATATTTCGCATGATATTTGAGAGAAAAAGAGGAGTTTTCGGTTGTGTTTTTGAGAGTATTTGGGTTGATTTCTATGTGAAGGGTGCAAGAATGAGTGTATGTTTTCTTTCATTCATATATATGTGAAGAAAAAGTTGAGGGGATTTAACTTAAATAAATATCTAGATATTTTCGTTTTCGGCCAAAAAGAGGAAAACCCACCGAGGAGGTTTTCGGTTAGGCTTATGCGAATTTTCGGTCAGAATCGTTTCCGGTGCGAGGGATTTACGGCGGAAAAGAGTTTTCGGTGCGAGGTGAAGGCTAAACCGAGGTTTTTCGGTCTGGAAATTTAAGAAGCCACTCACGTTTTCGTTGGGGAGGTTCCCTATGCAAGATTTCTCAGTTCATGGCTTTTTTCCTTTAATTTTTGCAACACTTTTTAATTCATGTTTATTCATATCAAAATCAATAATTTAACTTTAATCAATTAACAAATCAATAAATTTGACTTTTATTTGACATGTTTTGACTTTGGTTGACTTTTGTTGACTTTTATAGATTTGAAAATAACGGGTTGTCACAATTTTACCCTTCGATTTATACTATTTTTTTAATCTTAATATTTGCAATTTTTTGTCCAAACAGATTTTGTTTTTCATTTTTTGTACCTATTTTGAGTTTTCGTTTTTCGGTCATCAACTTAATAGCCCAATTGTTTGTCTTTGAGGGCTATTTTACGACACGCATTTGCGTATCATCTGGGGCTTTTACGACATGCAATGTGTGTCTTTAAAGGCTATTTTTTTAGTAGTGCATCTCGTTTGGTGGAGTTGACTTGCTTTACACTAGCAATCTAACTTGATTATCAGAGCTTGCTCCCGGGGAACACTACCTGAGGCAAGTTTAACGGTCTTGTTTCTTGATGTTACCTAGGTTTTATAGTCGGAATTCAACCATGACGTACACCTGATAGACATATGAACTAAAGCAACTCCCGGAGAATCAATTACAACACCCGACGTAGCAACAGTTACATATACTAAGTGTTTACTCAAAGAATCCACTTATTTATACATGACATAAATAATCATAAAATATGATAATTCACTAGTTTTATTCTCTTTATTATTATTTCCTAGGAACAATAATTCCAATATGTTGGTAAAACATTATTTCCCAAAAAGTTGTTTTCCAATAAAATACAAGTGTTGATATTTAATTATTTATTAATAATCAAATTATATTAATACATAATCAATTAGTGGTAACTTGATATAAGGTGTGACCCTATAGGATCATATGTTATTAGCAATATCATTTTATAATTGACTCTTAAGCACGCAAGATCTTTTAGTTTTGATCATCTGAATTTCAATTTCAAGTTCTAAAACTTGAGTTACAGATCGTCGATCATAGCAGAAGTTTTAGGGTTGTTGAAATCATTTTTGGTGAAAGGCTTGTATGGAGCCTTCAATCTCGACAATCTAGATATGATTTCTTCCTCATTCAATGTATTTTAGACGTATAGATATTTTCTTTTCATTTGGGGCTGAACCATAGTCATAAGGTTAGGTGTTTGGATCGAAAACCTCAAACCTAGAATAGAAATGTTGTTCGGAGGTCACTACTATCTCCGTGTTTTGTACATTATTGAAAAATCATGGATGATTGGATTTTTGTTTTGTCATTGAAAAATCATGGATTATTGGATTTTGGATTGTGTACCATCATTTTAGCTTTTTAGTCCCAAATTAATGTATCGGTTAACCACCCACGCTCCACTAACGACACACAAAGAAACAATGTGCATTTTCTTGAATTATCATACAATTTCACATTTTTCCTATAGTAACTAGAGTGAGATTTTAAAGAATGGTCTAATACTTCATACTATAATTATAATGTGATTAGTTTCCTATCATAACCCTTTCGGCTAACAACCATTTATTACACAAAAAAGCGATGACTGAAAAAGACACCCATAGGACGGTAAATTTTATAGGTTATCTCCTTATACCTCTCTTATAACATACTTTTATGAATGAGGCTTACTCTTAGTTTGACTGACTTAGTGTCTTACATATAGTATTATAACTCTTATATATATATATATATATATATATATATATATATATGTGTGTGTGTGTGTGTGTGTGTGTGTGTGTGTGTGTGTCTGTGTATTTTAAAACCTTTTAATAATACAAGGTTTAAATTCAATTAACTTAATTAAATTTTAGTTAAATAGTCATTTAAACCAATTTAGATTTAATATTTATCTTTTAATTAATTTGTATTAAATCTTTTAAGGATTATCCATTATCTTAATTATCTTACAATTAAATAATTTTAGTTTCCTTTTATACTTCTTCAATTTTCGAATTAGGGTTTCATAATTATCTAGTCTTAAGGTTCAGATTTTAATCAATTAAAATAACAATTAATGACTGGTAATTATCCTGCCATTCAAAAAAGGCAATTAAATCCCGAAACCCTATTGCAGCCAAAAGAGCGTCGCTCCTGCCTACAGGCGCGATGCGACCTACGTTTGACAAGTTTTTTTGGTTTCTTTAGGTATCAATTTCCAGTTTCATAATATGCACTAATAACAGAAAATCATAGGCTCTGATACCACTGATGGGTTTTCTAGGTTACTACAAAAGGATTTGCACAACAAAAATTAACATAAACGCTTATGGGGCCATGCAACCTAGCATACTATGGCATTTTCTCTAGTTATAGAAACATACTTTACAAAACAACATATAACCTATTAAATCAAAAATTATTAGATTAGAATCAGACCTTGTGAAATAATCGAATGATGTAAGAAAAACTCTTGGAGAAAACCTTGGAAAGCAAGCTTCAATAATGCGGAAGCTTCTAATGTATCACACCCAAACCCTAGGAAACCCTAGGATCGAAATATGGAGAGAGGGAGATGGAGAAAAATAATTTCTTCTTGCGTATGGCAAGGTACCGGCTTTCAAAGGGTTACAGTCCTTTTTTATAGATGTCAGATAACCCTAAAACCCTATATGTGAATATTAAATTATGACATCCCCAATTTTAAGACCAGAAAAGACCGATTTCGTTGATGTTTTTATAATAAAATCAGAGTAATCTTTCAAAGAGAAGTGTTGCAGAATTTGTTCCTAGAAAAACATGATAAACATATTATCAAAGCATTTCTAAAGAAATGTATTTTGTTTACATAAAAATTTGGGATATCATTGTCAATACAGAAGCATAAGCATAAAAAAACCTTACATTCATTTACACTAATGATTCACATCTCTTTTAATCTCTCAGTGTAATGTAGATTCGTATCGACACCTGTGATACAAATAAGCTGAGTGGGTCAGGTTGGGAAACCTGTTGAACATATAGGATTTTCAACCTACAACAATATAATAATTATGTTTAATCATCAAAAAATAAACCCAATTACCCATCCCCATTATCTTCTTTATTCTTAAAGATCTATCTTAAGAATCATATGTCCTTCATTCATTCATTCCTAAGGATCTTCCTAAGGAATAGGCACGGAGTCCATCACTGCCAGGGTTTATCTGACAAGCACTAAGTCCATAGCTGTCAGGGTTATTAAATTATAACTGGTGAACACGTAGTTCAAAACATCTGGTAAACACGTAGTTCAAAAATACCTGGTAAACACTTAGTTCAAAAATACTTAAGGAACATCTAGTTCAAAAACACCAAGTGAACACTTAGCTTAAAAATACATAATAAACAACTAGTTCAAAAACACCTAGTGAACAATTAGTTCAAAAATAGCTAATGAACATCTAGTTCAAAAACACCTAGTGAACACTTAGTTCTATAATACCTAATGAACACGTAGTTCAAAAACACATATAGGTTATGAGCCTGCTAATGTTCCAGTGGACTGTCTATCACAGTATGTGGTCATTGTCTATACTCTGCTAGATGATTAGATCATTTTAAACATCGAGACCTCTCATCAATTTTTATTTAATCACACATCATCTAATTCATCTACCCATGTTTAACCCAACATATTTGTAGATATAAAATACATATACAGTTTAAATAACTTAAAACATGTATAGTGTTGGATTAATGTCTAAGTCCATAACTATAATTGGTAAGACTTAACCCGACCCAGAATGGTCTATTTGGGTTGCATGGCATCATGCATTTGGATTGACTAAAATGAGAGAAATAACACTTAAGGTTTGGTAATATACTATAAGTTCTAATATATTAATAAGATTATTTAATTAGTATTGATCAAGAATTAATCTAGAAATAATTAAGTGATCAAAAGAAGACTAATTAAATATATGAGTTGGTTGTGTAAATCATCCATACTTTTATAAGGGGCTAAGACTCCATGGATTATCAAGTTGGGCTAAAACCCATAGCATGCTACATGGATGCTCCATGGTGTATTTCAATCCATGTATCCAAGGAAATGGAAAGCCATGACAATTAGGGTTTACCCTAATTGTCACACTATATAAAGATGTTATTCTTAGGAAAAATCGGCCACTATGTGTGATAGAAAGGGCTGGCCGATTTTCATGAAGTCTATCATTTCTCTCTAAGTTATTCCATGTGCATTTGATGTTGTGTGAACTATTTGAGGTGTCACAATTGGGGCACTAGGCACTGAAGCTTCATGAAGACAAGCTACATCTATAAGATATGTATTCTATCTATTTTATTACCCCAAGTATCAAAGATTGTATGCTAGATAGGGTAATACCTTGGAATATTCATATTTGCATGTGTAATAGAGAAAATATAGATCCAAGGTATTTAGGGTTGCATGTACACTTAGGAGTGTTAGAATGCTCAAAACCCAACAGTGGTATCAGAGCCAAGGCTTGTTTTCTTATTATATCTGCAAAATTGGCTGAAAAATCGAATTTTGTTGTTGCCTGCTCAGCAGACTCGCCGAGTCCATGAAGGGACTCGACGAGTCCAAGGCAAAAAGCATCCAACTCGCCGAGTTGGTTTATGCACTCGACGAGTTGGACCCCCTGACAACATATATTCGATTGTTTTGGCTAGAATTAGACTAGGAACATTACCCTAAGATGTTTTTGGACTTATAAACTTGTTTTTGATGTGGTAATGTTCATACTAATCCAATTTCAAAGATAATTGTCAATAGATTCATGTTTTGTATTAGTTTAAGAGTTATGTCAATTACATGAAAAAATTTGATGTGAATTATCTTTGTGTAACTTGTCCTCACGTTACATGAAAGGTCACATTTAAGTTTCTTACAACTCATAAAAGTTGGCAAAGGTTACAAAATGAAGAGTCTTGTCCTCATTAAATGGTTTTATGACTCCATAACTTGTCCTCAAGTTATGTAGGTTCAAGAGTCTCTTCATTAAATAATAAAAATGTGTAACCTTAATTAGTTCCATAAGTTACAAAAGAAGAAGAGTTACATTCTTTAATGGTTGAAAGTCTTCCATAACTTGTCCTCAAATTATGGAACTTGAAGAGTTTTCTTAATTAAAACTACTTTAAACACATAGGTTATGGAATTAAATAGTTTTGAATAGTTTCAAAACTTGCCCTCAAGTTTTGGAATTTGAAAAGTTTTCACTTATGAATACTTTAATTCCAAGTTAATCCCTTAGAATTTTAGAAGTTAAAATTCAACCCTTATACTTTATAATATTATAAGTTAATAATATATATATATATATATATATGTGTGTGTGTGTGTGTGTGTGTGTGTATAAGAGTAATTCGTCTTACCATTAGTAGACCTCATTCACGAAGCTGATCTATAAGGGGGGTATAAGGTTACTGCCTATAAAATGGCAGTTTAATGGGTGTCCACTCTCACCCACCACTTCCTTGACTGGTGGAGGGTCGTTAGCCGAACGGGTAGGACAAGGACTATAATTCTCCCTTCATTAAAAGTATTAATGATAAATACTAATTAACTAAACTCTTAGTAATACCCAATCTTATGTGACAACCCAAAATTTATTTCGTCGTTATAACCCATTTCCATTAATAGAATATTCTATTTTATAGAAGTTCCGTTAATTTGGGGTCAACAAATAAATAAATGTTTTATTTTATTTTCATGTTGTGTTATTATCATCGTAATCAAATAAATAAAAACACATAAATTATCTTTCCATTTAATTGGAAAAAGTTTATTTTTAATTACGACCATTTAACCGGATACAAACTTTAAACCTCGTTAAACATAAGTATCGGGTAGTTGTATACCGGGTACAACACTCAAGCCCTATATAAGGGTGAGTGGACACTCCTTTGGACTTTTTACCAACACTAGACACTCTTTCTCTCTCTACTCTCTCTCCTCAAGGGCGTTTTTCTATAAAAACCGCAAGTTTCCGCCTCCAAAACGTAAGTTCCCTTACCCTAACTTGTTCTACAACCCATTGTATGTTGATATAGCACAAAAATCATTCAAGAAGGCCATAAAAAAGGAGTTTATGGCCTAAGAGCATCCTTAGGCCGTAAACCCCTAAAAACTTGCCCAAAATGCCCTAAATCTCTCCTTTAGGCTTAGAAACTAATTTTGGGTTAAACCTTGAAGTGTTTGAGCCATGAATCCTTAAGTTTGAGGGCTTGAAAGAGGGTTTACGGTCCAAGCATATGCTTAGACCGTAAACTACCTCTAAGCAAGCAAATCAAGCCCAAAACACTTCCAAATCTCATTTTAGGCTTAGATATGACTTAGGGACTTACTATTTCGGACTTGGAACACCTAAACATCATCATTTGAAGGGTAAACTAGAGTTTACGGCCCAATCATATGCTTAGACTGTAAACTCCCTCAAAGTATGCCAAATGACCCTTTAAACCCCTAAAAAGTCGTATTCCCCTCACTAGAAATTGTTAGAAATGAGCCAAGGACCTCGAAATCAAAGAATGGACGGTGTCCCAGAGTTTACTATCGTAAACCATGGGGTTTACGGCCATAAACTCCCAAGGAGTGGTCCTTGGACTGTAAACTCCAAGGGAGTACCCTCCTTTAACCCTAAAGACCCCCTTAAGCCTCGGATTAAGCCCTAGAACTACCCCTAGTTGTGTATGAACCCTTTTAGCACTCAAACCCACTTCTTCCATGAGTTTACGGCCGTAAACTCATGGCGAAAATGATCCCCCAAACGTAAACTCACTCGAGGTTATTTTTAGAAGAGTAAACTCCATGGTGAGGTCTTATACTCTTTCCTTGCAACCCATTAGTCTTCTAGCACTCAACCATAAGGGTTTTAATCACATTAGGATGTCTATATGTGTATAACTAGAGTTTAAATCACTAATTACTTGTAAACATATGTCTTCATATGTTACTAGGTTCATAAAGGGTGTACAAGTCTTTACTTGACACCAAACGCTCATCCGACACATCCACCCGATCTACTCATTGTAGGTGAGTTCATACCCGTTAATGAACCTTTTTAAATGCTTTTACATGTTTTAGGGGGGGGGGGGGGGGATACAAGTATAATGCTACAATTTTTATTATCAAATCATATTTGATTCACAATTTATCATCAAAAAGGGATTTTTCTACACTTTTAGCTACTCACCAATAAAACTGTTTTAATTAATTATCAAATGCATTTTTAAGATTTAATTGTTGATAAACCATTTTCAAAACTGTGTTTAAACTACTTTTCTTTTAAAAGATATCTACACTAATATATTTATATAAGTAAGACTTGAAGGACTTAGGACCGATAGCTAGCCTTATTTCCTATTCTTGTTTGATGTGGTCTTAGGGTATCTATTGTCCGTCCCACTGTCATTGATTTCTTAGTTATATATCATATATATTTGTGTTAGATATGAAAGTATTCGTCTTATACAATACCTTTGTTATTCAAAGGCATGAAATCATACACTCTACTTAACTATAATAGGTATAGTTAAGACTACTGCTCGTTACCTCTACTACTATTATACTCACTATAACTGCTATTATTACAAGTTAATACACGTATAAGGGAACACTCTATGAACTATACTAAAAGTCTACTATACTATAGCACAAGAGAATACACTAATCCAGAGTATAACACACTATCCCGCTATAAGGCACTCTACCACACTTACACCATGTGACCAGGGCTTCCCGGAAGGGAAGCAACACTACGTGTATAGATCTATACATGACAAACGCTATTACATCCCGACTGTTAACTACAGTCCGAGCCAACCAGGCCCAGGGGTGGCACTACATCACTACACTACGTATGACCGGGAAGGTCATCAGGCTCTCTATTATCATACAGTTGGTTACATGAAGGGTTACACCTATATCCAAATTAATACACTAAGACTTAAAGTCTAAGCTAATCTCCCGAAGTAATTAATTATCTATTACTAACTAAAGTTGCACCGCTACTACTGTTAGCAGGCATAACATTTCTTTAGCTATGTTACTCAAATGAGATTTATTATTGTACTTTTATAACTGAAGGTTTCAATGATAATACTTTTAAACACTCAAAGGATCTAACTTACAAATGTACATTTCTGGAAAATATAGGATTTTCTAGGGATTTTTACTGCTCACAGACATAAGTTTCAGTTTTTATATTTTATGTTCGTAAAACTCTTTTACACAAACAACGACACTAAATTCTGATGAACTCACCAGCTTTATGCTGATACTCGTTTTCAAAATAACTTGTATCCTCAAGTCAAAGATAGACAGGTACTGGTGCAACTTTTGGAGAAGATGGACCACATACAAGACCCATCTTTTATTTTGATATACTTTTGGTGTCTATTAAACTTTACAGAACACGTTTGTAATTAAACTTACTATATAAATGCAATGGTTGTTGTCGCTTGTTTTTTACTATTATACAATTGTTATGGTACTGAACATGACGTCCTCCACCCCATAACGTATTCCACCGTTCTCGGTTTTTGGGTGTGACAGATTGGTATCAGAGCATTGTTTATAGTGAATCAAGTATATCAACCTATAAAAGATATAGGAACTATAAACACTTCGGGACTAAAACACTCTGACCAAGAATATATACTTCTAAATACTAAAATATTTAATTAATTATATATATATATATATATATATATATATATATATATATATATATATATATATATATATATATATATATATATATATATACATTCACCACTACAAAAGGGTTAGTATCATACTAAAATAGAACAAAAGTATTAAGATTGTTGAACAGCACAATTAAGCTTAGAGACATATAGTCACATTTGGGTGGATGTAGCCTAATCAACTACATTTTTCTAGGAGTGACTAGCATGTGCTTAAGAGTGATTGTGGTGTTGCAACAAGTCTAAAAACTTACCAACACTACCACAAGAACGTTAGAACAAGAATACTATAGGAGTATTCTGCATTCCACTAACTACGTATGTGATAACTAAAAGGGTCGTTACTAGTAGGACAATAGTTGCTAAGTGGATACACCACGGTTACATGTGACTAGGGCGCTATAGACTCAGAATCTGTGGCCTTTGCTTCATTTCCTGTTCTTATTTGATTGGGGATCTGAAGTTAGGGTTGCTTATTCGAAGGACTATCTTGCTTCAGTTACATGTAATTGGTATGCACTACGCAAGTATTGGGTCGACTCATAACGATCCATCTTATAAGTATCCTAAATGAGTATGTCTATTAACCTTTCTTTTCCCCCTTTCTTGCGTAGATAGCATGGCTGGCTTCCACCATCCCGGCGATCCATATTATCCAAACCAAGGCAATGGAGGATGGCTCGATGAGGAGCCAGAAGATGAGCACCCGATCCCTTTGGATGATCACCATGCAGAAAGCTTCTCGGATAGCTCTAGCTCCGAGCCAGAAGTTAACAACCTACCCCCTGTAGCTCCAAACCCCAACCCCCGTCCGGCATTTCAAGGTCCCACTCCCATGTGGGCAATAACCTTGAACCGATGGAGCGAGGAGCAGGGTCAGCCTTTACCTTACAATGGAGACCGAATCTTCTACAACATAAGTGAGGGAGAATCAGCGGACCGAGTTCTGCCTATCATGGTCCGAAGGATTGCCAGGAATGTTGAGCAAGGTCAAGCAGCCATTGGCCGAGTTGTACAAGTGGATGCCAACTCAAATCTCAACATTGTTCGCATCCACCAACTTGAAGAAGATATGGATAGGACGAGGAGGACCAACGAGGCTCTGCAGCAACAGCTAGCTGCATCCTGAGCCGAAGTTAGGGAACTCCGAGCACGTCAGAGGGCTCATGAACGACATCTTCAGGAATTGATGCGCCAACTAGCTGATCTGAGGGTTCGCCCCATGGGTACCCGTCGCCAGTAGAAGATGTCGAAACATCTCACTCTTTTGTTTAAGGACTAGCCTTTTCTTTTCTATGCTTAGTAGAGCACTTGTCTGTAAACATTCCTAACTTTGAAAGTACTCTAATTAGGCCTCTGGACTGCCAACATTTTCCTTATGGTTTGATGTAAGACCTACTGTTAGGTCACTTTTCCCGAACTTGTATTACATCATTAATACCAGTAAATTGGTCGTTAACTACTCTATTGCTATGACTCTCTCTCTCTCTCTCTCTCTCTCTCTGATTATTGGGCTATGATGATTTAGTCCATGAAACACTCTTATTATGCTTGCAATAGACTCTTACTATTGTCATCATCTCTATGAACTTTCAGTAAAAGATGCCTCCTCGCAAGCGCCCAAACAGAGGCAGACCAGCGACTCAAACTCCACCTCCACCACCTCCTCCTCCGCAGTTTGATCCAGTGTTGTTTCAAACAGCTGTGACGGCAGCCATGACCCAAATGAATTCTGGCGATGCTAGTGGAGCCGGAATGGGCACCAACTCCAGACATGGTGAAATTCCCTCACATACACAGGGGTGTACTTATAAAGATTTCATGAACTGTAAACCCACATTTTTCAGTGGGACCGGAGGAATCCTTGCTCTGTCCCAATGGATCGAAAGAGCAGAAGCTGTTTTTGAAATGTGTTCATGCCCCGAAGAAAGCAAAATCAAGTTCACTGCTGCCACCTTCACTGAAAGGGCCCTGACATGGTGGAATGGCCACGTCAGTTCACTCTCTTTAGTAACAACCAATGCCATGTGTCACACCCCGAAACCAAAGGCAGAAACGTTCCGGGGCGGAGGACGTCATGAATATCGCAACCAATGTACATAGTAAGCATAGTAAACACAAAACTTTACATTACATAGATACATTTACATTGTCTGAAAACAAGAGTTACATGTGTTATACATATATATATATATATATATATATATATATATATCATATAAAAAAAAAGTAAAGACATGTCTTCTACGTACTCCGTATTTGCCAAAAGGATCGCTGGGTACCTGTCTCATGTGGACCTGAGAATACAAGCAGTTTGAAAATAAGCATAAAGCTGGTGAGTTCATAAGAGGTTTGTTTTCTGAAAATGTACAAGTTTCCTTTGGTTTTCCGAAAAAGTTTGTTATCCAAGAAAATCCCATATTTTCTTATATGTATAGTTGAGTTATCCGTTTATTATACGATCCGGTTGTGTACAGTTTGTTATCCAAGAAAAAACCCTTATTTTCCTTAAAAGTAAAGTTATTTATCCATTAGTTACACGGTCTAGTTAAGAACAGTTCAGTTATCCCAGGAAAAACCCTTATTTTCCTACAAGTAAAGTTTAGTTATTGAATCCAAATGTAATGTACAAATATCTATCATACTTGTCGTATTAGTTAGGTATTCTGATATCCTAGTTGTCCTACGCTCGAATGTATCCAAAGGCGTGCTTTCGTATTCGTATTCGTATTCGTAGTCGTATTCTATTCCTAACTGTACTTTCGTATTCGCTCTATTTCTAACTGAACTTTCATATTTGCTCGGTTACTAACTATACTTTCGTATTCGCTCTGTTTCTAACTATACTTTCGTATTTGCTCTGTTTCTAACTGTACTTTCGTATTCGCTCTGTTTCTAACTGTACTTTCGTATTCGCTCTGTTTCTAACTATACTTTCGTATTCGTATTCGTATTCGTATTCGTATTCGTATTCGTATTCTATTAGTATTAATCCTAATTGATGATTAGTATGAAATATAAAATAGATTATAACACTTTATCAAGAAATCTATGATTAGTCTGAAAGCTAACTCTGCAATTCTAATTATTGGTTAACATAGTTTTCAATATTAAAAACATACAGAATATAAACATTTGAACTGAAATAATAAGTTTGAGTACAAGATTTCCTTGTACTTTTTCTTGTATTCCCTCCTGAAAACATTTTAAAAACACAGAAAAATAGTAGGGGTATGAACTCACCGGACGAGGAATGTGTCGGCTAGGATGCTAAACGTCAGTTCGGGGATTGCAAACGCACAAGATTCCTATGTAATATGAAGAGATACATAAAATGTATCTAATTAGGCCTTGATATACTAATTTAAAATGAATAAACATTCCGAGGTGCGAAAACACTTCAATTCAAGTGTTTGGAGTGACTCGGGTGGCATCTAAGGGTGTGTAGGGCCTGATTATGGAGTTTACTCTTCAAGAATAAGCCCTTAAGGGAGTTTACGGTCCAATGATCATATTCCCATGAGTTTATGGCCGTAAACTCATGGGTGGTGTGTTCTTGGATTCCAAATGGTCTTACAATGCACACGGGAAGGTTCTAGGGTTGATTCCATGGCTTAGGAAGTGATCGGGACTTGAAATGACCTTGGATAAGGAGTTTACGGTTTATGAAGATGTTCTTTGGGAGTTTACTACCTTAAACACATGAGTTTATAACCATAAACTCATGTTTTTCCATGATTCGTGGGTTTTAGTGGTTGTAGGTTAAGCATACAAAGTTCTAAGTCCAATTCCAAGCCATACAAGGTGTTAAAGGCATTTTAACACCCTTTGGGGGTGTTTATGGTCTAAGGAGGGGTGTTTACAGTCCAAGAATGTTCTTGGGCCATAAACTGAAGTGTGAATCATTTGTGTGTGTTTTGGTGCATCTCATGAAGGAATATAAGGTTCTATGCACTCATGGAAGCTCATGGAAGCCTTTGGAGGTGTTTAAGGGCAATTTAACACCTTAAAAGGGTGTTTATGGTCCATGAATGAGGGTCTACGGTCTAAGAATGTTCTTGGGCCATAAACTCATGTCCATACCTCAATTGGTGAGATTTTGGGGTCCTAAGCTCATGCATGCAAGTTTCTAAGCCATAACTAAGCACTAGAAGTTATTTGGAAGGGTTTGGGGGCTTCAAAACCCTCTTTAGGGGTGTTCACGGTTTTGGAAGGGTTCTTCAACCTTAAACATATGTTCTTGAGTGTTTTGGGTGATTCAAACATATATTTTCATGATAAGACAGCTTAATAACAAGCTAGGATAGATTACTTACCAAATTGAAGCTTGAAAGGGGGTTTTTGGATCAAACTCGAGTTTTTAGAGAGACAGTAGTGAGAGAAAGTATTTTAAAAGAGAGAAAAAGATTCAAAATGATGTCACTCAATCCCTTATATAGGGGTTGAGTTTATGGCCCGGAGAAATTCTACCCGATACCGACGTTAAATGAAGCTTTTGGTCGTACCCGATTAATTTGTCGTAACTCAATGTGGTCGTAACTAATAATTTTCTAAATAATAATTTGGGATGTTTTCATGAGTTTCTAACATGTTTGGATACCAATTAAGTCATAATAGAAGTCTCAAAAATAATGACTTAATTTAAAAGCTTAAACGGAGACAATTCGAAAAAGATGAATTTTATGGACGGAAACGGGTTCAGGCGATGGAGCAAACTTCGGGTTGTCACATTATCCCCTCGTCAGAGGGAATTTCGTCCCTAAATTCAAACTTTAGATATGACTCAAGGATTTGGTAAGAGATACGGATACTTCTGTTTCATCGGATCTTCACGCTCTCAAGTGAATTCGGATCCTTCACTTATCGGGATACGGCTTTGTTTCGTATGTTTAATCCTTCGATCTATGGTTTCGATTGGTTCTCTGATGAGGTTCAGACTTTCGTTGATTTCGGTCTCATCAAGGGATTACTAGGGTTTCGTCGAATAGGCACTTCTTAAGGACAGAGACGTGGAATACCGGATGGATGCTGCTAAGTTCTAAGGGTAGTCGGAGTTTGTAGGCTACGGATCGATCCTAATGAGGATTTCGAAAAGTTCTATGTACTTAGGGTTAAGTTTTACACGTTTCAAAATGTATCATGACTTCTTCGCTTATTACCTGACCAAAGAAAATGGTTAGACCGAAGGGCATCACTACATCCTCGTAGTGACCATATCGAATCATGAATGTTGTTTTGGAACATCACTCTTGTGAACTCGAAGCTGACTGGGTAACTTCTGCATCTCTGATGGAGCCTATCGATGCGGAGATTTGGCTATAGGGTTTGCTTCGGGAATTGGGTTGATGCAAAACTCTACTTGGCGTTCGAAGGGAATTCCCGTGAGCTCTTCGGAAAAGACATCAGGAAAAATTGCAGACTTCAGGGACGCTCTCAAGGTCTTTAACTTCCTGTTTCTCGTTGATCACATAGGCTAGGAACTAAGTTTATCGCTAATGCTCTCTTTCTCACTGTTAGCTATCTCGACGGTAAACGTTTCGGTTACTAGTTGAGGACTATGTTTATGAAGATGTTCGAATGAATAGTTAACATATTAACTTTCAGTACTAGAATTGAAAAGGATTGCAAGCATAAGGGTTGTCGAAGAGGAATATACATGTGGCAACGGTGGGATCGGCGGCTGCCTCACATTGTCCTATAGCTAGGACTCTTCCAGTGTTGTCAGTTGTTGCTGTCTTGGGGCAGTTTCTCTTATAATGCCCGACTTCGCCGTAACCATAGCAGGCCTGACTGATACCTGCTCTGGAGACTTGATTGGTTGGTGTTTTGCAACTTCACGCAAGGTGACCCTCTTGGCCACAATTTTTGCAAAATTTCACACGACAGGGACCGTGGATATCTCATTAAGACAGACATAGAATTCTATTAAGCGATAAGGCAGGAAAGAGTTATCAAAGCAACTAAACTATCGCTAAAGGGATGATTAAGGAGCAACGCTGGAATGAGATCTTCTATAATGGATTTGGCTCGAGAAATACTCCCATAGTATTTCATGATTCGATGTAACGATGGCTCGTTGTTTGGGTATTGGGTAAGTTTTAGGCATGCCGCATACCACAGTCACTCCCAAGAACATGTTGGTCGTGTCTCGAATGAATATAGTTGGCCAGACTATATTGGTCCTAGACACGACTACATAACTGCCCAGGTTTAACCGCAGCGTACAACACCCATTTACTTATGCTTTGTTCTACTTGTAGTTACGGATTTCGACGTTAGGTATACTTGTATACTTTTGAAAATACTTATATTTTAAGGTATACTTTTAGTTCAGAGCACATAGGCCCTTAGTGTTTATAGTCTTATACCATGTAAGGTTTGGTATACTAGTTCACTATAAACAAGGGCTCTGATACCAATCTGTCACATCCCAAAACCAAGGCGGAAACATTCTGGGGCAGAGGACGTCATGAATATCGCAACCAATGTACATAGTAAGCATAGTAAACACAAAACTTTACATTGCATAGATACATTTACATTGTCTGAAAACAAAGAGTTACATGTGTTATACATATATATATCATATGAACAAAAGTAAAGACATGTCTTCTACGTACTCCGTCTTTGCCAAAAGGATCGTTGGGTACCTACCTAATGTGGACATGAGAATACAAGCAGTTTGAAAATCAGCATAAAGCTGGTGAGTTCATAAGAGGTTTGTTTTCTGAAAATGTACAAGTTTCCTTTGGTTTTCCGAAAAAGTTTGTTATCCAAGAAAATCCCATATTTTCTTATAAGTATAGTTGAGTTATCCATTTATTATACGATCCGGTTATGTACAGTTTGTTATCCTAGGAAAAACCCTTATTTTCCTTAAAAGTAAAGTTTAGTTATCCATTAGTTACACGGTCTAGTTAAGAACAGTTCAGTTATCCCAGGAAAAACCCTTATTTTCCTAAAAGTAAAGTTTAGTTATTGAACCCAAATGCAATGTACAAGTATCTATCATACTTGTCGTATTAGTTAGGTATTCTGATATCCTAGTTGTCCTACGCTCGAATGTATCCAAAGGCGTGCTTTCGTATTCGTATTCGTATTCGTATTTGTATTCGTATTCGTATTCGTATTCGTATTCTATTCCTAACTGTACTTTCGTATTCGTTCGGTTTCTAACTGTACTTTCGTATTTGCTATGTTTCTAACTGTACTTCCGTATTCGCTCTGTTTCTAACTGTACTTTTGTATTTGCTCTGTTTCTAACTGTACTTTCGTATTCGCTCTGTTTCTAACTGTACTTTCGTATTCGCTCTGTTTCTAACTGTACTTTCATATTCGCTCTGTTTCTAACTGTACTTTTGTATTCGCTCTGTTTCTAATTGTACTTTCATATTCGCTTTGTTTCTAACTATACTTTCGTATTCGTATTTGTATTTGTATTCGTATTCGTATTTGTATTCGTATTCGTATTCGTATTCATATTCGTATTCGTATTCGTATTCGTATTCTATTAGTATTAATCCTAATTGATGATTAGTATGAATTATTCGTAAATTATGAAATATAACATAGATTATAACACTTTATCAAGAAATCTATGATTAGTCTGAAAGCTAACTCTGCAATTCAAATTTTTGGTTAACACAATTTTCGATATTAAAAACATACAGAATATAAACATTTGAACTGAAATATTAAGTTTGAGTACAAGATTTCCTTGTACTTTTTCTTGTATTCCCCCCTGAAAACATTTGAAAAACACAGAAAAAGAGTAGGGGTATGAACTCACCGGACGAGGAATGTGTCGGCTATGATGCTAAACGTCAGTTCGGGGCTTGCAAACGCACAAGATTCCTATGTAATATGAATAGATACATAAAATGTATCTAATTAGGCCTTGATATACTACTTTAAAATGAATAAACATTATGAGGTGCGAAAACACTTCAATTCAAGTGTTTGGAGTGACCCGGGTGGCATCTAAGGGTGTGTAGAGTCTGATTATGGAGTTTACTCTTCAAGAATAAGCCCTTAAGGGAGTTTACGGTCCAATGATCATATTCCCATGAGTTTACGGCCGTAAACTCATGGGTGGTGTGTTCTTGGATGCCAAATGGTCTTACAATGCACACGGGAAGGTTCTAGGGTTGATTCCATGGCTTAGGAAGTGATCGGGACTTGAAATGACCTTGGATAAGGAGTTTACGGTTTATGAAGATGTTCTCCAGGAGTTTACTACCTTAAACACATGAGTTTATAACCATAAACTCATGTTTTTCCATGATTCATGGGTTTTAGTGGTTGTAGGTTAAGCATAAAAAGTTCTAAGTCCAATTCCAAGCCATACAAGGTGTTAAAGGCATTTTAACACCCTTTGGGGGTTTTATGGTCTAAGGAGGGGTGTTTACTTTCCAAGAATGTTCTTAGGCCATAAACTCAAGTGTGAATCATTTGTGTGTGTTTTGGTGCATCTCATGAAGGAATATAAGGTTCTATGCACTCATGGAAGCTCATGGAAGCCTTTGGAGGTGTTTAAGGGCAATTTAACACCTTAAAAGGGTGTTTATGGTCCATGAATGAGGGTCTACGGTCCAAGAATGTTCCTGGGCCATAAACTCATGTCCATACCACAATTGGTGAGATTTTGGGGTCCTTAGCTCATGCATGCAAATTTCTAAGCCATAACTAAGCACTAGAAGTGATTTGGAAGGGTTTTGGGGCTTCAAAACCTCTTTAGGGGTGTTCACGGTTTTGGAAGGGTTCTTAAACCTTAAACACATGTTCTTGAGTGTTTTGGGTGATTCAAACATAGATTTTCATGATAAGATAGCTTAATAACAAGCTAGGATAGATTACTTACCAAATTGAAGCTTGAAAGGGGGTTTTTGGATCAAACTCGAGTTTTTAAAGAGAGAGTAGTGAGAGAAAGTATTTTAAGAGAGAGAAAAAGCTTCAAAATGATGTCACTCAATCCCCTATATAGGGTTTGAGATAATGGCCTGGAGAAATTCTACCCGATACCGATGTTAAATGGAGCTTTTGGTCGTACCCGATTAATTTGTCGTAACTCAACGTGGTCGTAACTAATAATTTTCTAAAAAATAATTTGGGATGTTTTCATGAGTTTCTAACATGTTTGGATACCAATTAAGTCATAATAGAAGTCTCAAAAATAATGACCCAATTTAAAAGCTTAAACGAAAACAATTCGAAAAAGATGAATTTTATGGACGGAAACGGGTTTCGGTGAAGGTGCAAACTTCGGGTTGTCACACCATGGGCTGGGACACACTAAAGGACCTACTGAGAAAGGAGTACTGCCCTAGAGGTAAGGTTCAGAAGCTTGAAGAGGAACTTTGGAACCTCAAGATGAAGGGAACAGACATAGTGGCTTATACGACCAGGTTCTGCGACCTGGTAGGTATGTGCCCTAACATGATTCCTTCTGAGAGCAAGAAAATCGAATGATACATCTGGGGTTTAGTGCCCTCGTATCAAGGAAATGTTCTATCTTCCGATCCTACAACCTTTGATAGCGCCAAGGAGTTGGCCCACAGGTTGATTGATCATGAAACTCCTTCCACTCCAGCAACAGCAACCACAACTGCCACGACACCACCCAAATCCATGCTGCCACCACTCCTGCTACCCTGGTACCAGCAAAAACTTATGTTGGGAACCTGCCCAAGTGCCCCAAGTGCCTTTTCCATCGCAACGGCCCCTGCCATGAATTACACTGCATCAACTGCGGCTGGAAGGGCCACACCGTCCGACTTTGCAGATCCCAACCCAAACCTATCTCTCAAGTCCCCAGTTCGGGAGTGAGCCAGGCCTGCTATGGCTGCGGCGAAGCTGGCCATTTCAAGAAAAACTGTACGAAGGCTGGGAATATGGGAGGAACAGGAAGACTACTCGCTATTGGCCACAATGAAGCAGTAGTGGATCCCGCAGTAGTCACGCGTACGTTCCTTCTCAACAACTCTTATGCATTTGTGTTATTCGATAGTGGTGCAGAAAGAAGCTTCATAAACCAAAACTTTAAACACTTACTTAAGCAATACCCGCAACCACTAAAAGAAACATTCGTCGTAGAAATGGCTAACGGAAAGACCGAAAGCTCTAACGAAATTTACATAGGTTGTACCCTCACATTAGACGATCATTCATTCCCAATCGATCTCATACCAATCTCGATCAAGAGTTTTGATGTCATTGTTGGCATGGACTGGTTGAGTCTTCATCACGCCGATATCCTGTGCTTCGACAAAGCCATCCGCCTAAATCCACCGAATAACAAAGCTTTGTTGATCTACGGAGACAAACCCGGTACGAGCCTTCGTATCATCTCGAGTATTCAAGCCCAAAAATACTTGCGTAAGGAATATCGTGCCTTCCTTGCACACGTCGTCGACACAAGCCAGAAAGCGAGAGATCCAAAAGACATCCCTGTTGTATGCGATTTCCCTGATCTCTTTCCAGAGGAGCTTCCAGGTTTACCTCCCAAACGTCAGGTTGAGTTCAGAATCGACCTAGTCCCAGGAGCTACCCCCGTAGCTAAGTCGCCCTATCGTTTAGCGCCTGCAGAGATGCAAGAACTATCCGGCCAACTTAACGAGCTGCTCAGCAAGGGCTTTATAAGACCGAGCTTCTCACCCTGGGGAGCTCCGGTCTTGTTCGTGAAGAAGAAAGACGGATCCTTCCGTATGTGCATCGATTATAGGGAGCTTAACAAACTCACGGTCAAAAATCGCTACCCTCTTCCCCGTATAGACGACCTATTCGACCAACTACAAGGGGCGAGTTACTTTTCCAAGATTGATCTTAGGTCCGGGTATCACCAGTTACGAGTGCTTGAGGAGGATGTTCCGAAGACAGCCTTCCGAACTCGTTACGGACATTACGAGTTCGTAGTGATGCCCTTTGGACTAACTAACGCACCCGCAGTGTTCATGGACTTGATGAATAGGGTGTGTCATCCATACTTAGATCAGTTCGTCATCGTCTTTATTGATGATATACTCGTCTACTCTCGGAGCGAGGAAGAACACAAGAATCATCTACGACGAGTCCTAGAAACCCAACGATCGGAGAAGTTATACGCAAAGTTCTCTAAGTGCGAATTTTGGATCCGAAGAGTTGAATTCTTAGGACATGTGGTTAGTGAGGAAGGAATCCACGTGGACCCATCCAAGATTAAAGCTATCGAGAACTGGTCAGCACCGAAGACGCCTACAGAAATTCATCAATTTCTGGGCCTCGCTGGCTACTACCGCAGATTCATTCAGAGCTTCTCCCGGATTGCGAAACCTCTTACCACATTGACACAGAAAGGAGTAACATTTGACTGGGAAGAGAAACAGGAGAAGGCATTCCAGACCCTAAAGCGAGCTCTATGCACCGCACCGGTATTATCCCTTCCTGAAGGGACAGAAGATTTCGTGGAATACTGCGATGCATCGAACCAAGGGCTCGGTTGTGTCTTGATGCAACGAGGTAAGGTCATCGCCTATGCCTCAAGGCTGCTGAAGACACATGAGGTTAACTACACCACTCACGACCTCGAGTCAGGGGCGGTTGTATTCGCTCTAAAGATCTGGAGACATTACCTGTATGGAACGAAGAGCATAATATACACTGATCATAAAAGCCTCCAACACATACTGAACCAGAAGGAGCTCAATATGAGACAATGACGGTGGGTCAAACTACTCAATGATTACGACTGCGAGATTCGCTATCACCCGGGGAAAACCAATGTGGTAGCAGACGCCCTAAGTAAAAAAGAGTATTTTGGTCGAAGGGTCAATTCGTTAACAATGACTATCCATTCGCATCTATCCGCACAGATTAAGGAGGCTCAGCTCGAAGCCTTAAAGCCTGAGAATGTGGCGGGAGAATCCCTGCGTGGAATGGATAAGAACTTGGAGGTCAAGGGTGACGGAGCCTATTATCTCATGGACCGAATCTGGACTCTTCGCCACGGTGGTTTCAAAGACTTGGTCATGAAGGAAGCACACAACACTCGATACTCCGTTCACCCAGATTCAGATAAGATGTATCTGGATCTCAAAAAGCTATACTGGTGGCCTAACATGAAAGCAGAGATTGCTTCCTTCGTGAGTAAGTGCCTTACTTACGCAAAGGTCAAGGTCGAATATCAGAAGCCATCAGGTCTTCTCCAACAACCGGAGATACCAGAGTGGAAGTGGGAGCGGATCACTATGGATTTCATAACTAAGCTACCCAAGACAACGGGTGGGCTAGATACCATATGGGTCATCGTCGATAGACTGACCAAGTCCGCACACTTCCTACCCATCAAAGAAACAGACAAGATGGAGAAACTCACAAGAACATACATTAAGGAAATAGTACGACTGCATGGTGTCCCTGTATCTATTATCTCTGATAGAGATAGAAGGTTTACTTCGGGATTTTGGCAATCACTGCAAAAAAGCATTAGGGACGAGGCTGGACATGAGTACAGCCTACCATCTGCAGGCTGACGGGCAAAGTGAGAGGACGATCCAAACCTTAGAGGATATGCTGCGATCCTGTGCGATTGACATTGGTAAAGCGTGGGATACACACTTACCCCTTGTGGAGTTTTCCTACAACAATAGTTATCATACGAGCATCAAGGCAGCTCCATTTGAAGCCTTCTACGGTCGGAAGTGCAGATCCCCTCTGTGATGGGCTGAGGTGGGTGACACTCAGTTAGCTAAAGGACGAGTTCCTGACAGCACCCTCACGGGTCCGGAGATCATTCGAGAAACGACCGAAAAGATTGTACAGATTCGCGAACAATTAAAAGCCGCTAGGGATCGACAGAAAAGCTATGCAGACAAACGAAGAAAACCTTTGGAATTCCAGGTGGGAGACCGAGTCCTTTTGAAAGTCTCACCCTGGAAGGGCACGATACGCTTTGGAAAGCATGGAAAGCAGAACCCAAGCTACATAGGGCCTTTTGGGATTCTCGCTAGAATCGTCCCCATAGCTTACAAACTCAACCTACCCCGCGAGCTAAGTAACATACATCCTACCTTCCGTGTCTCAAACTTGAAGAAATGCCTGTCCGACGAGACTCTCGTAATCCCACTCGACGAGATCGAAGTCAACGAGAGCCTCAAATTCGTGGAAGAGCCTGCGGAGATTATGGATCGGGAGGTCAAACGAACGAAACAAAGCCACATCCAAATTATTAAGGTTCGATGGAACGCCAAACGAGGACCGAAGTTCACTTGGGAGCGCGAGGATCAAATGAAACTCAAATATCCCCATCTCTTTGCTTAGTAGTACTGTAATAACTTAGCTGCTTGAACTCTAAATTTCGGGACGAAATTTCCTTAACGGGGGGATAATGTGACAACCCAAAATTTATTCCGTCGTTATAACCTGTTTCCGTTTCTATTTTATAAAAGTTCCTTTAATTTCGGGTTGACAAATAAATAAATGTTTTATTTTATTTTCATTTTATGTTATTATCGTCATAATCAAATAAATAAAAACGCGTAAATTATCTTTCCATTTAATTGGAAAAAGTTTATTTTTAATTACGACCTTTTAACCGGGAAAAAACTTTAAACTTCGTTAAACATAAGTATCGGGTAGTTGTATACCGGGTACAACACTCAATCCCTATATAAGGGTGAGTGGACACTCCTTTGGACTTTTTACCAACACTAGACACTCTTTCTCTCTCTACTCTCTCTCCTCAAGGTCGTTTTCTCCAAAAATCGCAAGTTTCCGCCTCCAAAACGTAAGTTCCCTTACCCTAACTTGTTCGACAACCCATTGTATGTTGATATAGCACAAAAATCATTCAAGAAGGCCATAGAAAAGGAGTTTACGGCCTAAGAGCATCCTTAGGCCGTAAACCCCTAAAAACTTGCCTAAAATGCCCTAAATCTCTCCTTTAGGCTTAGAAACTAATTTTGGGTTAAACCTTGAAGTGTTTGAGCCACGAATCCTTAAGTTTGAGGGCTTGAAAGAGGGTTTACGGTCCAAGCATATGCTTAGACCGTAAACTACCTCTAAGCATGCAAATCAAGCCCAAAACACTTCCAAACCACATTTTAGGCTTAGATATGACTTAGGGACTTACTATTTCGGACTTGGAACACCTAAAAATCATCATTTGAAGGGTAAACTAGAGTTTACGGCCCAAGCATATGCTTAGACCGTAAACTCCCTCAAAGTATGCCAAATGACCATTTAAACCCCTAAAAAGCCGTATTCCCCTCACTAGAAATTGTTAGAAATGAGCCAAGGACCTCGAAATCAAAGAATGGATGGTGTCCAAGAGTTTACTACCGTAACCCATGGGGTTTACGGCCGTAAACTCCCCAGGAGTGGTCCTTGGACGGTAAACTCCAAGGGAGTACCCTCCTTTAACCCTAAACACCCCCTTCAGCCTCGGATTAAGCCCTAGAACTACCCCTATTTGTGTATGAACCCTTTTAGCACTCAAACCCACTTCTTCCATGAGTTTACGGCCGTAAACTCATGGTGGAAATGGTCCCCCAACCGTAAACTCACTCAAGGTGAGTTTTAGAAGAGTAAACTCCATGGTGAGGTCTTATACTCTTTCCTTGCAACCCATTAGTCTTCTAGCACTCAACCATAAGGCTTTTAATCACATTAGGATGTCTATATGTGTATAACTAGAGTTTAAATCACTAATTACTTGTAAACATATCTCTTCATATGTTACTAGGGTCATAAAGGGTGTACAAGTCTCTACTTGACACCAAACGCTCATCCGACACATCCACCCGATCTACTCATTGCAGGTGAGTTCATACCCCTTAATGAACCTTTTTAAATGTGTTTACATGTTTTAGGGGGGGATACAAGTATAATGCTACATGTTTTATTATCAAATCATATGTGATTCACAATTTATCATCAAAAAGGGATTTTTCTACACTTTTAGCTACTCACCAATAAAACTATTTTAATTAATTATCAAATGCATTTTTAAGATTTAATTGTTGATAAACCATTTTCAAAACTGTGTTTAAACTACTTTTCTTTTAAAATATATCTACACTAATATATTTATATAAGTAAGACTTAAAGGACATAGGACCGATAGCTAGCCTTATTTCCTATTCTTGTTTGATGTGGTCTTAGGGTATCTGTTGTCCGTCCGACTGTCGTTGATTTCTTAGTTATATATCATATATATTTGTGTTAGATATGAAAGTCTTCGTCTTATACAATACCTTTGTTATTCAAAGGCATGAAATCATACACTCTACTTAACTATAATAGGTATAGTTAAGACTACTGATCGTTACCTCTACTACTATTACACTCACTATAACTGCTATTATTACAAGTTAATACACGTATAAGGGAACACTCTATGAACTATACTAAAAGTCTACTATACTATAACACAAGAGAATACACTAATCCAGAGTATAACACACTATCCCACTATAAGGCACTCTACCGCGCTTACACCATGTGACCAGGGCTTCCCGGAAGGGAAGCAACACCACGTGTATAGATCTATACATGACGGACGTTATTACATCCCGACTGTTAACTACAGTCTGAGCCGACCAGGCCCAGGGGTGGCACTACATCACTACACTACGTATGACCGAGAAGGTCATCGGGCTCTCTATTATCATACAGTTGGTTACATGAAGGGTTACACCTATATCCAAATTAATACACTAAGACTTAAAGTCTAAGCTAATATCCCGAAGTAATTAAATACCTATTACTAACTAAAGTTGCACCGCTACTACTGTTAGCAGGCATAACATTTCTTCAGCTATGTTACTCAAATGAGATTTATTACTGTACTTTTATAACTGAAGGTTTCAATGATAATACTTTTAAACACTCAAAGGATTTAACTTACAAATGTACATTTCTGGAAAATATAGGATTTTCTAGGGATTTCTACTGCTCACAAACATAAGTTTTAGTTTTTATATTATATGTTCGTAAAACTCTTTTACACAAACAACGACACTAAATTCTTGTGAATTCACCAGCTTTATGCTGATACTCGTTTTCAAAATAACTTGTATCCTCAGGTCAAAGATAGACAGGTACTGGTGCAGCTTTTGGAGAAGATGGAGCACATACAAGACCCATCTTTTATTTTTTTATACTTTTGGTGTCTATTAAACTTTACAGAACATGTTTGTAATTAAACTTACTATATAAATACAATGGTTGTTGTCGCTTGTTTTTACTATTATGCAATTGTTATGATATTGTACATGATGTCCTCCACCCCAGAACGTATTCCGCCGTTCTCGGTTTTGGGGTGTGACATCTTAGTTACTTAGGAAAATGTGAATTTGATGTTGATCCATGAAATTACACATTTCACTTTGTTTAAGTCGGTTAGTGGAGCATGTGTGGTTAACCGGCATACATACTCATATTTAACAAGGTAGGCAAAGGGTAATTTAATGTTTATCATAGTATCGATGGAGTGTGTGTGGTTAACCGACACATCTATTGAGGGGTAAACACTTAAGGGTACCAAGTAATTGGCGTGGTTACTTCACACCTTGTTTTGTGATCCTCGGCATCCCAGTCACAAAACCTGAAGGGCACACTCGAGATTAAAATATGCCATTGAACAATTCAATGAATCTCAAAAGATTTAGGAGTTTCAAATCCAAGTAAAACCTAATTAAATTATTTCGTTTTCGTGGTGGAAATTGGTGAATCGTCATTCACCTACCTTCAAATATTCTATAGCTTGGATTACGGCATCCCTCTTCCAAGTTATAAAAATATTGTGTTGGGTCCTAGCCTTAATATTTCATATTGGGTGTTATATTAAGGACTTTAAATCATATATCTTGAATATCTCCCAAAAGATATCTAATTTCGACATCTATGATCTTCCCAAATCTCTTGGAACTTCACTTCCTTCATCTCCTCCAATTATTCTCCCTAACCCACAAGTTCAAGGTCACTCAAGCCCTATTGGCAAGCAAAGTCTATGTGTGCTCACATCTTGGAGATGAAGTCACATATGGACAAGCCAGGAGAGTTGGGTGTCAAAGTCTTAAGAAAGTTTGATGTTCATTCACTTTCTAAGTCACATAGTGAGTTACCTTTGGGACTATTTTGAAATAGACTATGAAATGACCCTTAATGATCTTATCTATTTGCTTGGTACTGCTGTATCAGCAATGATTTGGAGCTTTGGTAAAGCAAATTTGATTAGTAGATCAACTTCCCAAAACTTTATGGACATTGACAATGGTGACACTGGAAATCCAGAAAAAGCATTCTTTTCCCAATGGAAAGGGATTGACCATAGTCAACTAGGTTGACCAAATGGTAAAGAGAAAGGTTAAGTCTGCGATAGTCTCATGTACCATTCCAAAGAGTCCATATGTTTCTCTTGCCAAAGGAAGGGGCATTAGTTGAGAAGCTGCCAATTTTACCTAACGATGTTAAAGTCAATAAGTTTGACTCTACTTCAGGTAAAGTCCACTATCTAACTCTGTTAAGTTTCTATTCTGAGATTCTTATTACATGATGTGACTAGGTCATATGTTGATGTTTTAAGAATCAAAAGCAAAAAGTGAAGGAAACTTAAAGAAAGAGTATGTTGAATCTGATCGCGAAGATGGATTTCTATTGCTTGATTGAAGCTCGGATTCTTGAGCTACTCTTAGGAGTTATGATAGATTTCTAGGAAACATGTAATATTATAGTTTCATTTAAAGTTGCATTGTAAGGAAAAAAATTTCCGCATTTTACAAATGAATAAAAAGTTTTGTTTTACATTATTTTATATCTCCTTGCAATGGCATTTATGAAAACATGATGTTTGTATGTTTCTAGCAATATGAATTTGATTCTTTCATTTGTGGTAGTGTCTAAATTTACCAAATAAGGAAAGCTTGTCATCACCCATGTTTTCAGTTCGATAGAAACTTGGAATCATACAAGTTGTATACTAAGCTATCAATTGCGCGCTATAGCGGCGCTATAGCATTTTGCGGAGGTCAAGAACCGCTATTTCCAATTTAGCGTTTTCATTTCGCGGTACCGCTATTAGCGGCGCTATTCACCGCTATTTACCGCTATTTCAATAACCGTTATAGCGGCGCTACGGGTGCTATTCCATTTTTGTTCACATTTTTGGCCATTTGGTTACTTTTTTCAAAGAAAAACTAGTCTTAATGATTTCACTACACTTTCATTTTAAAAAGCCCGAACAAATAACATAATTAAAAGCATTCAAAGCAACTACGTCTATCGACAACTCTTTTACTCATCTCTTTTTGTACTCACGCCAACTTGAGTTGCCATGGTCACACTCCATTAATGCTTTTTGTAAATCGACCCACGCCTATGAGGCCACGACTTGGGACTTAATTCCTTAAATCAACCACGGCCTACTAATACGATATTGAATCCATGCAATCCAATTAAACTCGATTTGACACTTTTACACTACCTAGTTTCCATATTAATATAATAGAATATTATGTTAAGTTTTTATATGACTTTTTAGGTTTGATGATATCAATTCTATATAGACTTATAGTATTAATACTCAAATATATAAATTCTATATAAATATAATATAAAATTATAAATTATATGTAATATTAAAAAACCGCTATATCACCGCTATACCACCGCGATAACCGCGATCTCAAATAGCGGCATGTGACCGCTATTGAAATTTTGACCGCGATAACTGCATAGGTTGTATAGTATGATGAATGAGAACTTTCAGCTTTGGAAAATTAAGACTAGTTAATTGTTCACATTTATATGTGAGTCAAGTGAAGGACTAAAGGATCGAGTACACATTCTTGTGCACTGATCAAGTCTACCACAAAAGATCTATAAGACTATTCGTCATGATTTACTAAAATTTAGTAAATATGGTTACACTTATAAGCTTAAGTGTAATTCTGATACATTGGAAAATTTTCGAAGTATGGCAGAACGAATGAGAAGAATCAAATTAGGCAGAAGGATAAGAGTTTCTCAAGAAGATGACTCATACCTCATTCCAAAAAGAATTCTTAGAATCATACTCCAAGATTGTAACTTGAGTGACATATCTTAAAGGACGGTTTATTAACACTAGTCAAATGTAAGAGTAAAGTGTGTCCTACTCTTGTACATTTGAAATTGGTAAGTTGTGATGTTTTGGATTAAAAAAAAAAGACCAACTCAGGCCAATTGTGTGAAGTGTTTGTCTTGATAAAGAATTTGCACTATCTCTTGAATATTTGGCAAGATAGACTTATATGTCAAGAGGACAATGGGAGTCTTAAAGATCCTGAAAAGAATTTCAAGATCTAATCAAGAATAAAAACATGTAGTTTAACACTAGCACACGACGTGAGGTTTATAACCAATCGTGTTGACATATTTCAATTTATGTGCCCATTCCAGTAAAAGTTGGCTTTGCATATGAGTTCTTAGAGTTCTTGATTGGTTGCATAACAACTTGGAAGCAATGGCAGGCCCTTGAGCTGTCAGGTGGCAAGAAATTAAGATTGAGTTCAGTCCATTTGTGTTTGAATTTGTCATTATCCTTGTCTTGTGACTATGGTTTTGACAATTCACATGGATGAGAACACATACACCATAAAATCTAAGGGTTATAAGGTTTCTCTCCGATTCATGAAAATGATGGTGAGGAAACACTTCCACCAAGTAGATTTGAAGCAGATAGCAAAGGTCCAAACAATTGGGAATATGATTATGACATCCCTTTTCATAGTTCAGAAATTGTTTAGACACACCTGTGAGCTATCTAAGATAAGGTGTATGATTTTGATAAAGTCTTATCAAGGCAATCTCGTCTCAGAAATCTGAACTTTGGTAAGAAAGTCAATAAAGTATAGATTTCTAGAAGTTCAGCTGATTTTTGAGTATATGTCAAAGCTAGTAGGAGCATAAGTGTTATTGCTAATACTCATCATGTTAGTTGGATCATGATAATTATGATAAAGGTTGCAAGTTAGCAATGTTAATTATAGAAAAAAGAAGTTTCAATTGGAAAAAAGGTTGTTTTGCTATACTTAAGGGAGAGGAAATTATACTTCATTTAAATTCTAAAAGGTTTAGATTGAGATTTTAATCATCTTAATCAAGTATATATATATATATATATATATATATATATATATATATATATATATATATATATATATATATATATGAATTTTATGTTGGTTTGGTTCAACTTAAGAAAATTATATACATTGCGTTCTCAAAATTCGATTATGATTACGGCATCCCTCTTCATAGTCAAATTTTGAGAACATAGCAAATAAAAAATATTGTAGCAAAAGACTGGTCTAGAATCATGTTTTTATGTGAGACATCATGAATCGTGTCCCATTTGTTTTGGGTACAAGATCGATTACATGTGCTATAATATTTTTCCTTTCTAAAATTTTCAAATGCCTGGGGCATTAAGAGGGAAAAGATCTAGAATTGGATATGACTAAAATGATTAAGCAATTGTCGAGGACAATCTAAGGTTTACCAAAGATTGGTTGCTCAGGGACAGTTGGAAGTATGTTGTTAATTTTTGGAAGGACCATATTGACATATTCTTAAAAGAGGCAACTCTTGTTCAGAAATGATAGTCAAAATGGGAATATGGAGTTGTCTCTATAGATAGAAGCAATCTCTATAAGATTAGAAAAACTTAGTGCAAGAAGCATGTTCAAAGCAATGCATACTTTGAACATAAGGCTTTGTGTCAATGGGGTAGGTCTTCATTGGAATACCCTGTAATTGTTGTTGACAAGTCTTTGTGACTTTGTACACATTCATTGCAGGAGGGTAGTGCTTTTAAGTTTAAAATCTAACAGATTTCGATTTGGGAGTGTGAAATTAGAATCATTGAAAGTTTGCTCAATAGGTTTATTTCACAAAGGATCATAGACAAACATAGAGTGCATACTTGGTGTATCGCAAAGCTATTGTTTAGAAAGACATAGTGTACATGCTTGGAGCATGGGACAACTAGTGTTTTTAATTCAAGTATAAAGTTGATAAAATCAAAACAATGAATAATGAGTAATCAGTATGGTGATAAATAAAAGGTGTTTTATTTATATTCATAGGTTTTGATGCCATATCAGATTCAATTATTCTCGTGTTTCATTTTGTATGTTTTGACTTCCAGAATAAACTAGGTCATTCTTCCCGAATGACTAAGTTATTCAAACCATCCACAGTTGGTCATATGTTGGAAGTAGATATGAATCAAGACTGTCATGGGTTGGCTTGTAGAGGTCTAAGATGTTGGACAAAGTGGTGCTACAACACTCATGAGTGCTCATAAGTTTTGAGTATTGGATTCAACCCGTGCTCATTGGAATCACTTCATGGATTTTATCACGAGTGATCATGAGATGATAATATCTTATATTCTTCAAACCTAGATATATTAGTTGTTACTATGAGTTGGTTATACATTGATTGCACGAAACCACATTGGTAACTCGATGTCATAAAATGTGCCTTTCTGTATGATTCAACAAGTAGTAGAACAAGCCATATTAGTCGAAGTTTATCCATTCTTTTTACCTTTGGGATAAAAGCGATATATGTGGGCCCCTCGATGATTTAATGATGATACATGTGAGTGCTTGGCTAAGCCAAGATTTATTTGATCTGTTCAATCAGTCAGTCATCATAAATCGGAAATCGCGAAACAACAAATGGACAGAGAGAATGATTTGTAATCCATGTCTCAGTCCATATGATATCTAGAATGGAGGAATATATGATCCCTTATCTAATGGACAAGTCATTGACAAAGGTCAGAGTTCATCGATAAGGTCAGAGTTCGACAGAAGCTTTTGAGAGCTACAATTGCTGATCGGTTCCTGAAGTCATACGCAATAATAGTTTTAGACTTATCCAAGTGGGAGACTGTTGGATTAATGTCTAAGTCCATAACTATAATTGGTAAGACTTGACCCGACCCAACATGGTCCATTTGGGTTGCATGGCATCATGCATTTGGATTGACTAAAATAAGAGAATTAACACTTAAGGTTTGGTAATATATTATAAGTTCTAATATATTAATAAGATTATTTAATTAGTATTGATCAAGAATTAATCTAGAATTAATTAAGTGATCAAAAAAAGACTAATTAAATATATGGGTTGATTGTGTAAATCATCCATACTTTTATAGTGGGCTAAGACTCCATGGATTATCAAGTTGGGGTAAAACCCATAGGATGCTCCATGGTGTATTTGAATCCATGGATCCAAGGAAATGGAAAGCCATGACAATTAGGGTTTATCCTAATTGTCACACTATATAAAGATCTTATTCTTCGGAAAATCGGCCACTATATGTGATAGAAAAGGCTAGCCAATTTTCATGAAGTGTATCATTTCTCTCTAAGTTATTCTATGTGCATTTGATGTTGCGTGAACCATTTGAGGTGTCACACTTGGGGCACTAGACACTCAAGCTTCATGAAGACAAGCTACATCTACAAGGTATGTATTTTATCTATTTTATTACCCAAGTATCAAAGATTGTATGCTAGATAGGATAATAACTTGGAATATTCATATTTGCATGTATAATAGAGAAAACATAGATCCAAGGTATTTAGGGTTGCATGTACACTTAGGAGTCTTAGAATGCTCAAAACCCAACATATAGAATTGTTTATCCAACATAGATAGCAAGTATCTAGATAATGTGCACACATAGCACATAATTTATATTGAATACTTCATATTTATGTGTAAGATGAAAGTAACTATGCACTCACATTAGAAGCATGATTGGATAGAATATAACTAGCAGTGGTCAGCAGTTCGCCGTTATCAGGCTCGGTAAGGGAAATGGTTTCAGCAAACGAGAGAGAGAGAGAGAGAGAGAGAGAGAGAGAAAGAGAAAGAGAGGAAAGAGGTTTTGGTGTAAAGAAGCTTATGGTCGAAATGGCTATTTATAGGCTGAATTTTGGCCTCTCACATTGTGAGAACCAATGCTCACGTTGTGACCCATGGCTGTATCATCTGGTAGACTTGCCATATGTGTTTATAGCTCCAAATCATGTCCGGACAACTTCTTACGTCGTGAGAATGATATGCTCACGTCGTGAGATTCCAAGAGTCATCTCGCAGACTTCCCAGGTGTTTTCTAGGATTGATTAGTATTCGTTTGACTCCTCACGTCGTTAGAATTAATGCTCACGTCGTGAGTCCAGTCAGATTAGGGTTTCTGATACATGTAATGCTCTCAGACAGTTGTACCTTCGGAAGGCCATAACTTTTGCATACGAGCTCCGTTTTTGACATTCTTTATATCCACACGTAGGTGGAGACCTACTCTACAACTTTAGTTTAGACCCCAAGGCTAGAAAGTACTTTATCATAAACTCACTTTTTACGATTCCCGGTGTCGTTCCGGTTTTGTCGCGAAACTTCTACATGTTATAACTTCTTCGTTATAACTTAGATTTTAATGTTCTTTATATATACAGAAACATTGTGACATATACTACGTATTAGTTAATACTATTTATTCTAAATAATCATCTATAAAAAAATCATTTTTGACGCTTATCGTCTCTAAATTGACTAGCCCGAATCTACAGGCGCTACAAAAATAATAGTATTTTAATCTGATTCAAATATTGTTTCCTTGTTTGATGGAGGCTTCCAAAACTCTTCCAAACCCTCCTCAAAACTGTTCATAGGGGGGAGGTTCTATAATTGCATTCATTGATCAACTATTAAACAATAACATTTCAACACTTGCACCCTTAATTAATTCTTATTAACCTAAAATTAATTCAAATTAATTCTGATTAATTCTTAGCTAATTATTAACTATTTTGAATTAATATATTAATCATATTATATATTAATAAACATTTTATTTCTCTCCCTAAATATCAATCCTAACTATTTTCTTGGTTATAAGGGCAACCGAAAAGGGCTTTAATTTTTTCTATTCACTAAAATTATATTAATTTAGCTATGACCTTAGATACTTAATACAACAGTAAAGACATAGCACAATTGTCTAGCAATAAAACTGATTGTGGAGTATTCATATGTTGGTTCGTGAGAGGTTGATCGCTGGCAAATCTGTGAGGAGAGAACTTTCAACCAAAACTTAGGCCAAGCCATATTGAAGGAGATTTGCAGAGATTGTATAGGGCACAAAGAAAAAATAAGGGCTCGTTAGACTTATATTGTTATTTAAATATTGTTTATGTAATTACTATTTTTTTTTTGCAATAGATTAAATGGTTTTCAAATAATTTCATTTTATATGTTTTTCAAGCACAATCTTTTTTTTCTTCAAAAAACATATAAATTCTACTATCTTACTTGTGATCCTACAATAAATACGATCTGATTTTTTTTTCATGCATGAGATTTATCATATGATTGTATGATCCCACAGTCAAGATCGTGATTTTAACAATGTTACAATTAATCATAATTAAACATAAAAATAGGCACACCACAAATAACCAACTATTAATTTATATTTAAAAAACATACTCCAAAATGCTTTTTCATGATTTCAACTATGCATTGTTACATACATTATGATTATTTTACAAAAACAAATAAATAAATAAATTTGTCAATCAAGACATTTATATTTATTAGGCCGGGAGAGTGGTGTCACACTCCCTTATAAAATAGCAGTGCCACGTAGGCGAGACATCATCATTTACAACAAACGTCTGGTTTCATGTCACACCCAATAAGTGGTGTCACACTCAACCTTTTTTTTTAAAAAAAAAACTTTTATTTTTAATCAAAAATAAAATGTCATTAATTAAAAAAAACCATTACATTACGTCACATTAAAAAAAAACATCACATTAAAAAAATCTAGAAGAATCAGACGATATTTTTTAATTTTTTTGAGAGGAAATGTAGTCGAAAGATAAAAAAAAATGTAAAGATGTAAAATGTTTAAATAGGAATGGTTAAATGTTAAAAATAAAAAGAAAAAAAACATTTTTTTTAAATCTGACCGTTAACGGTCAATTGGAATGGAAATCAAAAGAGATGAACGCTTCATTGGGGTACCATAGTGCGGCCTCCATTGCACTCAACCGCAATAGAGGAACGGTGTTTGTGATAATGTGACAGGAATGGTGTGGCCTCTATCCAAGCCACTTTCATTGGTCTTATATTACTCAACTTCCTAACTTATAATATAAATCTTTTAACTTGTTTAATTATATATTTCTTCTTAAGTAAACGTAGTTTAATGAATATATACTTTGATAAATGAATATTTTTTTTGTCACATGTCACACTCTTATTTAATTTGTCAAATGTCATTTTATTTTATTTTGAATTACCTTTTTTCAAATTTCATTTTATCGGTTTTCCTATTTTATTTAATTACATATAATATTTTAATATAAAAATACAATAAATATAATAAGAAATGGATATCAATTTCATTAATATATTTATCTTCTAATTTTAAAATTTTAAAATTAAAGTTCATTAGTTTCTTTTATTTATTTATTTGAATTATTTGTTTAAATTAAAAATATATATATTTTAAATTTAATAATACATTATTGTTTTTATTTTGTTTTAAATTTAAAGTTTTTAAATACATATACCGTCATATTTAATATTATTTTTAAAATTAACATATATTATAGGGATAATGACTTAAAAGGGTAATATATTTTTCGGTTTGTACACATTTGGTCACTGAGTTTTTTTCGTCCACATTTACCCTTTCAACTTGTTAAATTGTACATATTCAGTCCTTATGATCAGTTACTCCAGGTTAGCAGGGAAAAATGACTTAATAGGGTAATATATTTCTCATTTTGTACACATTTAGTCCTTAATATTTTTGTACACATTTAGTCCTTAATATTTTTGTACACATTTAGTCCTTAATATTTTTGTACACAATTTAGTTCTTAATATTTTTGTATACAATTTAGTCCTTAATATTTTTTGTTTCAAAATAAGTCATTTTTATTTTTGTACACATTCAATACTTATGAATATTTTTTTTAGGTTTTTCTCACGACCTCTTACGTGGAACAATCATTGATAAAGTATATGGGGCCGTTGATGTTTATGTGTAATATCTCATTTTCATAACAAAAAATGTCATTTTTAAATTAGGTAAAACTCCATAACTGTAAATCCATTATTAAGAAAAAAAACGTTGATTTCAAAATCCATTTATCGAAAATCAGAGTAATATAAGAAACGTGGAATCGTCAATATTGTTGATGAGTGTGTACAATCATGCATTGCCTTTCCCCAATCAACGACAGAACCTGAAAACATAAACAACTGGGTAAGCACACAGTTTAGTGGGTTTTCCCTAAAATACCCAATACAACAGACGTATTATCATGCATAATGGGTCCACACTCATCAGATTGAAATATCTTGGTCCAAACAGTCATCGAACTGGAATGCCAACATGCAACATGTGCAATCAGTCATCGGACTGGAATACCCAGGGTTTGTTGGCATGTCGTCTTAACCCAACCGCTATTCTCGAACCGCCATGCCTACAGCTTATAGTCGGCCCGCATCAGGTATCTTGACCAACAACATATAGCAGGACCACCTCAACCTATCCCACCACCATATGGCTATCCCACATCAAATGTCGTGAGAAAAAACTAAAGAAATCATTAATAAGTACTGAATGAATATAAAAACAAAAGTGACTTATTTTGCGACAAAAAATATATTAATTACTAAATATGTACAAAAATATTAATGACTAAATGTATACAAAATGAGAAATATATTACTCTGGAGTTGTCGGTCATAAGGACTAAATGTGTACGGTTTAACAAGTTGAAAAGGTAAATATGGACGAATAAAAAACTCAATAAGTAAATGTATATAATATATATATATATATATATATATATATATATATATATATATATATATATATATATATATATATATATATTATCTTTTTAAGTCATTATCCCTATATTATTTTTAGTAGTATATAAAAATTGAATATTATCGGAGCATTGGAAGACTATTTTAAAATTTGAATATTATCATAGCATTGGAAGACCATTTTGTGCAAGTTGGTAGAAAATATAATAGACGACAGAGCGCCGACCCAATTTAGTGATTTTCAATGCACGCCTTCCAACACGACTCCCATCCCCCATCATCTTCGCATCGATACATCCAATTCCTTTCTCCAATCCCTATTTCAGATCAGATCACATCACAAACAACCCAAAATCAAAATCTAGGGTTTATCATCTCCTTCTATATACTAATATACATTGTACATGTTTCCACAATTAACCCCAGATTTCCTTTTATCGCCATGTATCGTATTCTCCATCTTCATCTCCCATCAACACGATTCTAGTCAACATTGATAAACCCAGCAGTTTCTCCAACAATTTTCCTCCAATTTGAAGATCAGGAACCTGGGTATTTGTTTCCGATCGATGGAATCATCTGGTTTCTTCATAATCTGTCTTCTCCATTCCTCAATCGCCATATCATGCGGTGGCTTGATCATGTTTTACCTAAATGAGATCTCGGTTTTCGGCCATGGAATCGAGACTGCTCGGAAACTATCCGGATCGACGCCACATGATCAGCTGTTGATACAGACATCTCATTCTTTCGTGGGATTGCTTCTTTGTGGCATTGGATTGATCTATTTCATGGTTGCATTCGTTAAAGATCGAGAGTTTCAAAGCTTTTTCGCGAAAGGGTGTGTGATTCTTCACTTGTCAATGGCTCTGTGGAGAATTTATTTTGAGAGGAAACTCGAAGATTTGGCTAGCGATTGGCCTAAGCAAGTCGTTGGCGATACTCTCCTTGCGACTTCTTGGTTGTCTTTTTTGGTGTATTCTTGGAGAGAAAAGTACGATTAGAATGTTTCTACATTTATTGTAGTAATGGTGAAATTTATAAAATCCTTAATGTCAAGAATGTTTCTACATACATGTTGAATTAAGTATTGATAATTTGATATTGTTGGGTAACGAGAGTGCATGGCTGATTAGGACCAAAATTTTGTGTGGGTTTGAAACGACCATTTATCATATATGTTTTCTTTCATGAGAATTTTGTAAGGAGATGTCTTCAAATTTTAAAATGAAGTTTGTGTGAATGAAAGAATTCGTTTTTAGGGTTGATATCTAAAGACAGCAGGCTTGAATTACTTATAGGGAAGTTTTGGGCAAAAGTTTTGTAAAAGAGACGGATTAAAATCAATATCGTATGTGGGTTGTGATAAGTATTGGGCTAAAGGAAAGTGGATCTTAGCAAAGGAACTAAAGAACAAGTTTGGATTTTTTTAAAGGCCCGGCCCAATTAATAGACAACTTTGTACAACATTCTAGGGCTTGGTTATAGTTAGGGCCTCAAAATGTTTATCATAAAAGAACGAGTATTATATTTATAGGCTTATAGCGTGTAAATCTTTTTCATGTATATATTAATAGTTAAAAAAAAAATAAAAAAAATAAAAAATAAAAAAAATAAAAACTTATAATTGAAACATATCGTTGCTTTATTGAAATTGAATCCAAATTACAAAAATAGTGCTATATTCTTTTTTTATTATTCACAAAATCATCGGAATTATAAAAATGTTCATCGACTAATTTGTTTTTTACAAATTCATCAAACACTTATTTCATTGTGTTTTTATAGCCAATTACCGAGCATAATTTTCCTAATTAAATATCGTTTTTTTTTTATCTTGCACCATCTTTTAATCGATAATAACTAGTTTATAGGTTTGTTGACAAAAATCATGGTAACTTATCAGTTAGGTGGGTTATTCAAGTTCATTTTCTCTTTTATTGTTTTCACCAATGAACAAAACCTAAACTTTACCCTTATAAGCCATTAACTTTTTCTACAATAGTTTATTCACATCACTAGAGAAATTGTTTGATGTTTTAGGACCGATCTCGTTGTTTAATGAAATTCCGACGTCAAAGGAATGAATTACGACAGTATATGAAAGATTGATTAGGTCCAAGCTCAAACTGAAACACCTATCATATGGGCTAGTTGAAAAACAGTTCAATGACCATATAGAAGATGGTCGGAGTTGTCAGCTCATCAGGATGTAATGTCAACTGTCCAAATTAGTTCATAAGGATGTAATATGAACATCTGATATTGTCATATGTATTCATATATTTATGCTTCATTTTAATACACTTATGCTACATTTTAGTTAATAATGAAGATATTTGGTACTTATAATGTTTAAATTCTATTTTAGAGTTAAACGGAACACTCTTGAAGAAAAAGGGTCAAAACGAACAAAACTTGGAATCTGGAGGACTGAAGCTGTAAATGTGGAACATAGATGCGAATGAATGTGAATAGAAGGAGATAGGATGTGAATGGAAGGAGCGTCGATCCGATTCAATGCGAAAATGAATATCACAACGATTGGATGCGGAAATGAATATCACTACGATTGGATGTGAAAATAAATATCAATGTGACAGGAAGATCGAAACCAATGTAAGAATCGGAGTGAAAGGCGATTGGATGTGAAAGTGTGCTTGCTCCAAAAGGGATTTGAAATGCGAACAACTGCAATTACAAGATTCTAAAATTGTGGCCTTGTAATATAGCTCACGACATGAGTACTATAAGCTCACGACATGAGAATGATTATTTTAGAAGATAACTACATAGGAAGCGGGTTTCCTTGTGTATTTAGAATATCTATTGATCTCACGATGTTAGACCCCATCTCTCACGACTTAAGATGTGATTTAAGGAAACTATAAATACTCCTTTACATATTCGATTTTAAGAGGTTGAATTGGATATTCTGGAGAGATAATCGAGTTCAGAGGTCAAAAAAAAATGTGAAAAACATCTATTGAAAAGGAGATGGATTGAAGATAAAGATTTTGAAGAATACACATTACATTCGGTTTGCAATTGATTAAACATGTCTAAATCTTATGTGATTGTGTGCTTATTTTCTGCTATGGGTAGCTAATCATTAGTCTTTCGTTTAATGTAGATGAACCCTAATACTATGTGTCAGTTCTAGCTTATATATGGATTTTATGAAGTTGGTCAATGCATGTGTTTGATTATCATTACCTAGCATGTTAAAGTTTACATCTTTGTTGCTTTAATTCAAGTTAAGTGTAGTTTAATGATGATTTGAATTGAATGAACTTCATTACCTAGTAGTTTATGATCATTAAACTATTAAAGTTGGGATTAATCACATCTTACAAAAAGTAATAAATGTAACAACTTTAGCTGTGTTAGAAGCATAATTTGATTATAATTTTGCTTGGTAATTTATATTGATCATAGATAATGATCCTAGATATATCTTATATAGCTAATTATCATGAATAATCAATTATGTGTTTGCTTGTGTATGACCATTACATAGAAGTTCATGAATTGGTGAAAATATAAGGAGGTCGGATTGTAACACTCTGATCATGGAGGTATTTAATTTTTTGAATTTTTTTAGGTTTGGTTGAAGGTCACAACGTGAAACATAAAGGTCATGTCGTGAATGCCATTGACTATTTGACCCGTAATTTTGATTATCACGACGTGAGACTTTGAATGATCATGATGTGAGTTAGGCTTGATGACAAAACCCTAATATTTCGGGTATTTAATGGAACGAGAGGACTAGGGTTGCCCATCCTTAGCCTCCTACACTCTTTTGCCTCTTGAAAACCCTAATCTCGACCCTCTAGAAGTCCTTAGTCATTTTTTTGATCCTTGAAGCATTCTTTGGTGACTAATTACTCTTTGAAGTGGAAGAAGACCTTGGTTGAGCAACCTTTTGGTGTTTTGGCTTCTACCTTGCAATCTTTGGGAGCTTTTGGACCATTGTAAGTCTTAAAGTTTGGACCTTTCTACCTATTGCATGCTAGATCTAAGTTATATGCTTCTTTTTGCATGTTTGTATTGGACTGCAAGGTTGGGATCCATAAAGTTGGCAACTTTATGGATCATTGAGTCATTATTTATAATATATTCTGTGGATTTGAGTTTTGGTATAGTTTGAGACTCCAAGCATGAGTCTAGATCTCATTTTTCCCACTTTTGGCCTAATAAGAGCTTGAGTCATGCATTGGACATGCATGACTTAAAAAGCTAAGATTTTTATCATCCTTTGGGTAATAGAAGACCCTATGAAAATTCCTAAGATATATTTGTAAGGAATAAGAGCTTAATGCTCAAAGCTGGTTAGTACAAGTCTCACAACGTGAGGATTAAGCCTGTCGCGTCGAGAGAATACTTACCTTCCCGACTATTTGTCCAGATTAGGTCAATATGTGACTCAGGGTGTGGTCGCGATGTGACAAGAATCGAAATCGTATTGAGAGGCTGAGTTGACCCGCTGAGTCAGGACTGGGTCGAGTTGGTGCTTACGACGTGACCATGAACTAGTCACAATGTAAGGACCAAATGTTGGAGTTTGGACCGTTCACTTTTGGGCCTTAGTTATGTTTTGGGGCTTGGACTGTTTGTTGCATAACTTGGGCCATTTTGGGCTTTGGAGTGTGATGGACCTTGTCTCGGATGAGACCTTGCTTCTGACTCTGGGATGAGATCTTCTTGGTTGCCTGATTATAACTGCAAGATCACAAAGAACAAGGGCCGTCAGCCGCTTCCCGGGAGGGGTTCCCGGGAGAACGCTCTGACGGTCAAGTTAGGATGACTTTAGGGTTTGTGTTTATTCTCCCAGGATTGGTTAGAGAGCTTACCTCGCTGGTATTTTGTGCACATCCTTTTATACCTAGCGCTCCTGCCTGGTCCGTACCAGACATGATCACTTTTGGAGGAGACAAGGTCAGAGGCGCTGATTGGAGGGTCGTGCTCCCTCAACTGCTAGAGCGCTCTCATTGGCTCCGATGGTAATGCTTTGATCCTGCCCTTTGTCTCCTGACCGTATCTTTTGTCTTAGAGCAAGGAGCGATTTACTTGGCGGGCGTGAGCCTTCCGCCTGTCCGTTTCGCTCCCGGGGGCGCCAGCGGGCGCTGAGCCTGCTGGGCTGAGTCTGGCTGGTGTGCCGGCTCTAGGGCTTGGACGCGGTTCTGTTGTGCTGCCCTAGGCACACCATCAGAGTGCATTATTGTGTTGTTGGTGTTGGATTAGGTGTCTAAGTTCATAACTATTCCTGGAATGTACTTGACCCGGTTAGCATGGTCCATTTGGGTTGCATGGCATTGCAAAACTTGGATAGACTAAATGAGAGAAAGGACACTTAAGGATTATTAATATATTATAAGTTCTAATATATTAATAATATTATTTAATTAGTATTGATCAAAGAATTAATTAAATGATCAAAAAGAGACTAATTAAATATATGAGGTTGATTGTATAAATCATCAATTCTTGTATAGTGGGCTAATGATCCATGGTTTTTATGGATTGGGCTAAAACCCATAAGGTGCTCCATGGATAGTCCATGGAGGTTACAAACCCATGGATCATGGAATATGGAAAGCCATGACAATTAGGGTTTACATGGTGTAACCCTACTTGTGCCACAACTATATAAAGACCCCTAGACTAGCAAAATCGGCACTTGTACAAGCAAGAAAAAGGGCTAGCCGATTTTGAGGTGTTAGTGAACTTCTCTCAAGGTTATTACAAGTGTTGTGGTGTTGTGTGAGACATTTGAGGCATCACAATCGAGGTGCTAGGCTCACAAGGTTCTCATGGAATCCAAACAACAAAAGGTATGTTCTTCTTCTAGCATTTATATTTAAAATTTCCCCATGCTATGGTAGATAGGTTAAGAACCTTGGAAAACAATTTTGCATGTATCTTAGAAAAACATAGATCCAAGGTTTCTAGGGTTGCATGTACACCTTAGGAGTGTTAGAATGCTCAAAACCCTTCAGTGGTATCAGAACCTAGGCTTGTTTATTTGATACTTGATGCAAACTTGTTGAAAAAACTCAGTTTTCTGCATTCTGCAACATGAACTCGCCGAGTCCATGGGGGGACTCGATGAGTCCATGAGTTAATTCATCCTACTCATCGAGTAGGTTTGTGCACTCGACGAGTAGGAGCCCCAAAATGCAGATTTTCAAGTTTTGCTGCTGGAAATGGACTAGAAACATTACCTTAAACTGTTTTGGTCTTGTAAAACTTGTTTTATATGGTGTAATGGTTATGCTAATCCATTTTTGAATGGCTATTATCAAAATTTCAAGTTTTATATAGTTTATTTATGATTCTTGAAATTGTTGATATGCATGTTCATGAACTTATGAGTTTAGAAGATTAAAGGAATTATTTGTAACTTGCTTGTTAGTTTAATTCTTGATCATTATGTGTTTTAATGGAATCCATAATTTGTCCTCAAGTTATGGATTACCAAAAGTCATTCTTTTAATGTCCATTAAAGAAACACATAAGTTACATAAAATGAAAAGTATCTCATTTTAATAAACCATTAACTCATAAGTTATGAAAGATGAAAAGTTTTGAAAGTTACAAAACTTGCCCTCAAGTTTTGGAACACGTAAAGTTACTTTAAAAACTTTAGTTCCAACCCCTAGAATTTTAAAAGTTAAAATTCAACTCTTACACTTTATAATATTATAAGTTTAATAATATATATATATATATATATATATATATATATATATATATATATATATATATATATATATATATATATATATGTATAAGAACAAGTCGTTTTACCGTTAGTAGGCCTCATTCACGAAGCCGATCTATAAGGGGGTATAAGGTTACTACCTATTAACTTGCAGCTTAATGGGTGTCCACTCTCACCCACTGCTTCCTTGACCGGTGGAGGTTTGTTAGCCGAACGGGTAGGACAGGGACTTTAAATCCTCATTAAAAGTATGATGAATGTAAAGTAACTAAATTTTTTTATACATTCCCAATCTTGGTTACTTTAGGAAAATGTGAATAAGGTGCTAAGCCATGAAATTACACTTTTCACTTTGCTTAAGTCGTTAGTGGAGCGTATGTGGTTAACCGGTACACTAACCTGGACTTAACAAGGTAGGCAAAGGGTGACTTAAGGTTTATCATAGGTCGGTGGAGCGCATGTGGTTAACCGACACATCGATTGAGTAATAAACATTAAGAGTACCAAGTAATTTGCATGGTTACTTCACACCTTGTTTTGTGATCCTCGGCATCCCAGTTACAAAACAATAAGGGAACACTCAAGATTGAAACATGCCATTGAAAAGTTCAATGAATCTCAAAGAATCTAGGAGTTTCAAAACCAATTAAAAAACCTATAATTTACTTCGTTTTTCAAGGTGGAAACTGATGAATCGTCATTCACCTACCTTCAAATTTTTTATAGCTTGGATTACGGCATCCCTCTTCTAAGTTATAAACTATTGTGTTGGGTCCTATCCTTAATATTACATTTGGGTGTCTTATTAAGGACTATCTTTATATCTAATCTAAACTTGTCTTTCTTCCTTTTTATATGTCTTCCAATAATGTTGCTTCTGGCTCAAACCCTACCGGCTCCTTCTCTCTTATGAACCTTTATGGGAGAGTCATCTTTGATGGATCCAACTTTATGGATTGGATTAGGAACAACAGGATGGTCACTCGTTATGAGGACAAGGAATATGTCCTCGATAAGGAGCTTAAGGAACTTGAGTCGTCTGCTACTCCTAAGGAGATCGCTGAATACCAGGCACATGAGAGAGATGCTACCAAAGTGGCATGTATCATGTTGGCCACAATGACAATCGAGCTCCAAAAGTCCTATGATGACTACTATCCTTTTGAGATGCACCAGGATTTGATGGACCGCTACCATCAGAATGCTCATCAAGATCGATATGAAATCATCTCCTCTATGATAACAACCCGGATGAAGGATGGTGAACCCATAACAGGCCACATGCAGAAAATGCAAAGGTATGTGGACCGTTTGTTGAAACTGAATGTGAACTTCCCCAAGGAGTTGGCAATTGACATCATTTTGCACTCCTTATCTTCGTGTTATGATCAATTCCATATGACATATCACATGAACAAGGAGGAAGTTACACTTAGCAAACTTCAAGGACTCTTGAAGACTGTAGAAAGTGGTCTGAAGAGTAAATCGGTTGTTACCACTCCTACTCCTACCGCGGCCCCTGTCTTGGTAATCGGGCAAGGCAAAGGAAAAAAGAGGAAGAGCCCTTCGAAGGGTACCAAGGGAAAGTCCCTTGATGTCTCCTCTTCAAGTGGAACCAAGAAAGGTTTCGTCACTCCTTCCGCCAACTCTAAAGAGGCTGGATGCTTCCATTGCCATGAAAAGTCGCATTGGAAGCGAAACTGCCCAAAGTACCTGAAAGATGTGAAGGATGGGAAAGTGAAACCCAACCATGCAGGTATATACACTATATTGTCTAATAATTCACCTCATTCTAATTCTTAGGTCCTTAATACAAGTTATGGTATTCACATATGTACTGATTTGTAGGGACTAAGAAGAAGTGAAAATGTGGAGCATGGGAAGATAAACTTGATCATGGGGAATAGGAAAGCTTCACCTGTCATCAAGATTGGATTTTATTCTTTGTTGCTAAGTAGTGGATTAGTGTTAGATTTGAATAAGTGTTGTTACTCGTCTGAAATGGCGAGAAATATTATTTCCTTTAATGATTTGTACAAACAAGGTTTTACCTTGTGATGGTGTATATGAAACTGTGTCGGTTGTAGATAACCTAGGAAATAATGTGTTGTGTATCGATTCTTCCGCTAGTTTGGATAAAGCATCATTATGGCATTTTCGTCTTGGACATGTAAGCAAGAAACGCATAGGAGAACTCCAAAAGGATGGAGTCTTGGAGTCATTTGACCTAAAGTCAGATAATATTTGTGAATCTTGTTTGCTTAGGAAAATGACAAAGTCACCCTTCACTAGTACTTGTGCTAGGGGTGAGGGTTTGTTGGACCTCACTCATATTGATGTGTGTTGACCCTTCAGAACCGCCACAAGAGATGCTAATCGCTTCTATGTGACTTTTATTGATGATTTTAGTAGATATGGATATGTCTACTTAATCAAGCATAAGTCAGAGACCTTTAACAGATTCAAAGAGTTCAAACAGGAAGTGGAGAATCAGTTAGGGAGGAACATTAAGATGCTTCGATCCGATCGAGTTGGTGAGTATCTTAGTACAGAGTTCCTTGACTATCTTAAGGAATGTGGGATTATCTCACAATTGACACCTCCCAGGACACCACAGCTTAATGGTGTGGCTGAGAGGCTCAATCGAACCTTGTTAGATATGGTTTGTTCCATGATGAGTCGAGCTTCGCTACCAATCTCTTTTTGGGGGTATGCCTTAGAGACTGCCGCCCATATTCTTAATCTAGTCCCTACAAAGAAGGTTGCCAAAACACCTCATGAGATGTGGACCGAAAATGTTCCCAATATGGACCACATCAAGATTTGGGGTTGCGAGGCTTTTGTGAGGTGCGAGTCTCACGATAAGCTCGAACCTCAAAGTGAGAGGTGTATTTTCATCGGCTACCCACAGAGATCCTTTGGTTACCCTTCTACAGACCTAGTGATAATGTGGTCTTTGTAGCAAGGAGAGGAGTCTTTCGCGAGAGAGAGTTCATGAGCCAAGGAAATAGTGGGAGGCAAAATGACCTTGAAGAAATTCAAGAGTCAAGTGGTGAAGGAACCTCAAACCCTAGCAATCAACCTGAGGAGGAAACTCCTGTTGATCCGACATAAGAGTCTGTACCTCTGAGGCATTCCACGAGGGTTAGGAATGCACCTGAGCATTACTATGGTTTCCAAATTACTGCGGAAGGATATACACTTATTAGTGATAGCACACTGGTAAGTCTCGATGAACCTAACAGCTATACGGAAGCCATGACAGGCCCTGAGGCTGCTAAATGTAAAGAGGCTATGGACAGCAAGATACAATCCATGTATGAAAATCAAGTTTGGAACTTGGTTGACAATGTACCAGGTCATAAGACAGTCGGGTGCAAATGGATCTTCAGGAAGAACACCCACATAGATGGTAATGTACACACTTATAAGGCGCGACTGGTTGCAAAGGGCTTTTCTCAAACTCCGAGAGTTGATTATGATGAGACATTTTCACCAGTAGCGAAGATTAAGTCTATTAGGGTTATGTTAGCCATTGCTGCATTTCATGATTATGAAATATGGCAATGGATGTCAAAACCACTTTCCTTAATAGAATGTTGGCTGAGGATGTTTACATGAGGCAGCCAGAGGGTTTTGTCAGTACATAGTACCTTAATAGAGTGTGTAAGCTTGAGAAATCCATCTATGGATTAAAGCAAGCACCTCGTAGATGGAATCTTTGTTTCGATGAGAAAGTCAAAGAGTTTGGATTTTCGAGGAGTGAAGATGAATCTTGTGTATATGTCAAGGCTAGTGGGAGCATAGTGAACTTTTTGGTATTGTATGTGGATGACATACTACTCATAGGAAATGACATCCCAACTCAGCAGGAAGTGAAGTCCTGGCTTTGGAAGTGTTTCGCTATGAAGGAACTTGGAGAAGCTGCCTATATCCTAGGGATAAGAATTTTGAGAGAAAGGAGTAAAGGACTAATAGGACTTAGTCAAAGTACCTACTTGGAGAAGGTGCTGAATAGGTTCAGCATGCAGAATTCCAAGAAAGGAGAGTTACTGATCTAGAGTAACGCTAGACTGAGTAAGACTCAGAGCCCGAGTACAGAGGCTGAGATAGCAGAGATGAGTCGAGTACCATATGCTTCCGTTGTAGGCTCGATCGCGTATGCTATGACTTGTACTCATCCTGATGTGGCCTTTGCATTAAGCATGGTCAGCAGATATCAGGGGAACCCTGGCAAGGCTCACTGGACTGCAGTAAAGAACATTCTCAAGTACCTGCGGAGGACTAAGGACTGGGTCCTTACCCTCAGTCGGAGTGATGACTTGAGAGTATTAAGGTATAGTGATGCTAGCTTTTAGACTGATAGGGATAATTTCCGCTCTCAGTCAGGCTGGGTCTTTATGTAACACCCAATTTCAGGTATGCCTTTAATTCAAGTATTTACTATGTTTTTCTCTAGGACTCGACGAGTTGGAGGACCAAATCGCCGAGTAGAGTCGTGATCCGTGGGAAGTTTAAGTAGTCTACTCGACGAGTCGGGAGACCGACTCAGCGAGTAGACGCTATTTAAGTGAAACCCAAAATTGAGGGTTTGCACCCTATTTAAACACATTATAACCCCTCAACTCATCCCCCATCGTCCAGAGCAAACCCTAACTCAAAATCCTAGCCTTGTTTGAGTGTTCTAAGGTCATTTTGTGCATTTTGGTGGTTTGTGAAGCTTGAGAAGAGGAAAGGAACTTGGGAGTTCAAGGGGGAGCTTGGAGATCCGAAGATTTTGTTCCATTTCCAACTTATTTATGGTAAAAAGCTCATATCTTGATCTTCCATGTAAATAATCATCTTTAGGGCTTGGATCTTGGTATATTTAGGGCTTTCTAAGCCATTGTTGGGTTGTGAAGTGTAATACGAGGTTATGACTTCAGATCTGGGGCCATTGAGGGTATTTATGGCATAAAGATGCCAACTTTGTTGCCATAAACACCCCATGCATCTTGTAGACCATTTGTTATGGCTTTTTGAGCCAAAGATCCCATGCATGTGCATCAAGCTTTCGAATTTACGTGTAAGATGGAAATTAGGAGGCCAGATCTATAGTTCTGATGTGTTAAAACCCATTTAAATCGACTGCATAGTAATGGTCAAGGATGAACTCAGCGATTCATTCTTTGGACTCGACGAGTCGAGATGTAATGACCACCAAATGCCTTCTGTCGAAGGACCAGATGATAGTGTGGATGGTTCCTCAGTTGTTTAGGCTCTTAAGGGACCTGAGAATCATGGGACTCGACGAGTGCTAGCACACACTCGACGAGTCCAAGGCAATCTCCCAGTCTTTGAAGATGGACTCGACGAGTTTTTCTTACAAATCGAGGAGTCATAGACTGGACGCATTCATATGCTAAAGATGAACTCGACGAGTTCAAGGAAGAACTCACCGAGTTGGTTGAAGATTGACTGAAGTGTTGTTGAAGGTGAACTCGTCAAGCTCTTTCTAGACTCGACGAGTGGGGATGGGTTTGTAGTATTATGTGGACGAAGGGACTCGACAAGTTGGCGGACCAACTCGGCGAGTCTGGTAAACCAAAGAGTTGACTTGACCAGGGTTTGACTTTGACTTTGACTTTGACTTTGATTTGTATTCAACTTGACCCTTGAAGGGGTTGTGGGTACAAATTGATAACTTAAAAGGGTTGTCGTGTAGGGATTGAGGAGTCGAGGAGAACCAACTTTCACACCGAGGACAGTGCAGACGCTACACGGCATCGAGGTGAGATACCTTCCAGTAGGGGTGGGTCTAAGGCCACAATGCCGGCTCACCAACAAGGGTAATTGGTAGATAATTGTCTTTATGATAATTATCTTGGTATGCTTATGTGATATACTTATGAGATATGCTTATGTGATATGCTTATGAGATATGCTTATGAGATATGCTATGTAAGTTAGTGGTAGTAGCAGGGAATAGCTTTTCCCTGACTTGGTCGTTAGGACCGAAGGGTAGGTCAGTACCCCAAATATGACTAACCGTATGATTATATATTGTTATAGTATGATAGAGGTAGGGGTGAAATAGTCCCCGATGTTGGTTGAGATAGACCAGAGGGTAGTCGGCACCCCAGAACGGCCTGACATGGGTAGGTCAGCACCCCATAATGGCTTGACATGGGTAGGTCAGCACCCCAGAATGGCTTGATATTGGTAGGTCGGGCACCCCAGAATTGCCCAGCAGTATGTATGTTATGTGATTGTATGGTATGTGGTATGATGGGGGAACTCACTAAGCTTTGTGCTTACAGTTTCAGTTTTGGTTTCAGGCACCCCTTCATCCAAGGGGGAGGAGTCGGCGGCGTAGCAACGCATCACACACACATTTGATTTCCGCATTGAGTTTTCTGGGATTGTACTCTGATTTATACTACTGTTCGATGTTGTGATATTTAGACTTATTCATGATGGTTTATGGGTTGACATAATATTGACAATGTTTTTAGTAAACGAATATATAATTTACTTAATTACAAACAAAATTTTTGGACTCAAAAATTGGGGTGTTACACTTTACCTTAAACGAAGGAGATATTTCTTGGAAAAGTTCCAAGCAGGAGACAGTGGTTGATTCAACCCGCGAATCAGAGTATATAGCAGCAAGCGAGGCAGCGAATGAGGCTATATGGCTAAAGAATTCATTGGAGACCTTGGAGTTCTACCAATTATAAAGGAGCCTATCGAGATATTCTATGATAGTCAAAGTGCAGTTGCCTTAGCCAAGGAACCAAGGGATCACGGGAGATCCAGACACATCGACAGAAAATACCATTTCATCAGACATCGAATAGAATACGGACTCCTCGTGGCAAAGAGGGTATCATCGGATGAGAGCCCAACAGATCCCCTCACGAAGGGACTGGCTAGGGTTAAGCATCTCCAGCATGTGAGGCACATAGGGCTGAAGGATGATATTAGTTTTAGTAGTTAGATAGCTTTGAAATGTGTAAAGTGTAATTGACATTTGATGATGAATAAAATTTGTGTTTATTTATGAGTAAAGTGTTTCTATCTTTTGTCAATCGTTTACTATCGTTTCATTTTGCATGTTTTGACTTCCAGAATAATTATGTTATGGTATATCATATTATTCAAACTCTCCACAGTCGGTCATATGTTAGAAGTAGATATGAATCAAGACTGTCATGTAGTTGGTTGTAGATGTCTAAGTTGTTGGGCATAGAAAAGTGTTGCTACAACACTCATGAGTGATCATAAGTTCTGAGTATTGGATTCAACCCACGCTCACCGGTATCACTTCATGGAATTTATCTTGAGTGATCGTGAGACGGTAATATCATATAAGTCTTCAAACATAGAGATATGACTTGTTGCCTATGAGTTGGCTATACATTGATTGTACGAAAACGCATTTGTAACTCGATGTTATAAAACGTGCCATTGTGTATAATTCAACAAGGAGTAGAACAATCGTATGAGTCGAAGTTTATCTATTCCTTCTTGGATTCGAAGTTAGTTTTATGGGCCAAATGAAAGTCAAACATACAGAATCTGACTCTAGATCAGAATCAAGTTTTGGCTCTGGCTCTAACCGATTGATGAGAGGCTGCGTGAGTTTATTGCAGTCGAGGTTACTCAAGGTATTCTTAACGCTACCCTATGTTTTTTGGTACCGTCAAGTAGGGGATTTTGGAGCTCCTGGAGGAGCGACTCACGACCTTTCGAGCCAATATTGCTTCATGGCAAATTGGGGCGTGAACTCCCTCATATAGGGAGTTTAAGGCGTGTAGAGCACCAAAGTTCTTTGAAGTTAAGGATGAAGGGTTTTGAGCATTCTAACACCCCTAAGGTGTACATGCAACCCTAGAAACCTTGGATCTATGTTTTATTAAGATACATGCAAATTTGATTTCCAACGTTCTTAACCTATCTAGCATAGCATGGGCTACTTGAATCATAAAGCTAGTAAGAAAAACATACCTTTCTTGTTGCTTGGATTCCTTGAGAAGCTTGTGAGCCTAGCACCTCAAGTGTGATGCCTCAAATGTCTCACACAACACCACAACACTTGGAATAACCTTACGAGAAGTTCACTAACACTCAAAATTCGGCTAGCCCTCTAGTATTTGCTTGTAATAGTCCGATTTTACTAGTCAAGGGGACTTTATATAGTTGTGACACAAGTAGGGTTACACCATGTAAACCCTAATCGTCATGGCTTTCCATATTCCATGATCCATGGGTTTGTAACCTCCATGGACTATCCATGGAGTACCTTATGGGTTTTAACCCAATCCATACAAACCATGGATCATTAGCCCACTATACAAGAATAGATGATTTACACAATCAACCCCATTATTTAATTAGTCTCTTTTTGATCAGTTAATTAATTCCAAATTAATTATTTGATCAATACTAATTAAATAATATTATTAATATATTAGAACTTATGATATATTAATAAACCTTAAGTGTCATTTCTCTCATTTAGTCTATCCAAGTGTTGCAATGCCATGCAACCCAAATGGACCATGCTAATTGGGTCAAGTACATTCTAGAAATAGTAATGAACTTAGACACCTAATCTAACAGTCTCCCACTTGGATAAGTCTAATAACTATAACTGCAAGAATGACTTCAAGAACCGATCAGCAATCGTAGCTCTTTCAAGGTTTCGCGGAACTGAGATGATGATGATCCGTCATTTAAGATAAGTGATCATATAATCCTCTATTCTATATATCAGCCGGACAAATACATGGCACATAGTCTTACTTATTGTCCAGTAGTTTTTTTCCCAATTTCCGATTTGTTTGACATAGAACTTAATCGAACACATCAATTTAGTTCTGACCGGGCCCGGTACATAGGTCAAAAAAAATCATCGAGGGGTCCATATATCGCTTCTCATCCAAGAAGGAATAGATAAACTTCGACTCATATGCTTGTTCTACTGCTTTTTGAATCATACACAAAGGCACGTTTTATAACATCGAGTTACTAATGCGTTTTCGTACAATCAATGTATAACCAACTCATAGGCAACAAATCATATCTCTAGGTTTGAATACTTATATGATATTACCGTCTCACGATCACTCGAGATAAATTCCATGAAGTGATACTAGTGAGCGTGGGTTGAATCCAATACTCATAACTTATGAGCACTTATGAGTGTTGTAGCAACACTTTGCTATGTCCAACATCTTAAACATCTACAACCAACTACATGACAGTCTTGATTCATATCTACTTCCAACATATGACCGACTGTGGAGAATTTGAATAATATGAAATAGCATAACATAGTTACTTTGGAAGTCAAAACATGAAAAATGAAACGATAGTAAACGATTGACAAAAGATAGAAATGCTTTACTCATAAATAAACAACAACTTTATTCATCATCAAATGTCAATTACACTTTACACATTTCCGAGATATCTAACTACTAAAACTAATATCATCCTTCAGCCTTATACACCTCGCATGCTGGAGATGCTTAACCCTACCCAGTCCTTTCGTGAGGGGATATTTTGGGTTCTCATCCGATGATACCCTCTTTTCCACAAGGAGTCCTTATTCTATTTGATGTCTGATGAAATGGTATTTTATGTTGATGTGTTTGGATCTCCCGTGATCACTTTCACTATCATAAAAAATCTCTATAGGCTCCTCTATAGTTGGTACAACTCCAAGGTCTCCAATGAAGTTATTTAGCCATATAGCCTCCTTTACTGCCTCACTTGTCGCTATATACTCTGATTCGCAAGTTGAATCAGCCACTATCTCCTGCTTGGAACTTTTCCGAGAAATTGCTCCTTCGTTTAAGGTAAAGACCTAGCCTGACTGAGAGCGGAAATTATCCCTATCAGTCTGGAAGCTGGCATCACTATACCCTAATACTCTCAAGTCATCACTCCCACCGAGGGTAAGGACCCAGTCCTTAGTCCTTTGTAGGTACTTGAGAATGTTCTTTACCGCAGTCCAGTAACCCTTGCCAGGGTTCCCCAGATATCTGCTAACCATGCTCAACGCAAAGGCCACATCAGGACGAATACAAGTCATAGCATACATGATCGAGACTGCAGCGAAAGCATACGGTACTCGACTCATCTTTTCTATCTCATCCTCTGTACTCGGGCTCTGAGTCTTACTCAATTTGGCGTTACTATGGATCGATAACTCTCCTTTCTTGGAATTTTGCATGTTGAACCTATTCAGCACCTTCTCCGGGTAGGTACTCTGACTAATTCCAATTAGTCTTTTACTCTTGTCTCTCAAAATCCTTATCCATTGGATATAGACAGCTTCTCCAAGGTCCTTCATAGCGAAACACTTCCCAAGCCAGGACTTCACTTCCTACAGAGTTGGGATGTCATTTCCTATGAGTAGTATGTCATCTACATACAATACCAAAAAGCTAACTATACTCCCACTAGCCTTGACATATACAAAGGACTCATCTTCGCTCCTCGAAAAACCAAACTCTTTGACTTTCTCATCGAAACAAAGATTCCATCTGCGAGGTGCTTGTTTCAATCCATAGATGGATTTCTCAAGCATACACACTCTATTAGGGTACTCTGCACTGACAAAACCATCTGGCTTACTCATGTAAACATCCTTAGCAAACTTTCCATTAAGGAAAGCGGTTTTGACATCCATTTGCCATATTTCATAATCGTGAAATGCAGCAATGGCTAGCATAACCCTAATAGACTTAATCTTCATTACTGGTGAAAAGGTTTCATCATAATCAACTCCGGGATTTTGAGAAAAGCCCTTTGCAACCAGTCGCACCTTATAAGTGTACATTACCATCCATGTCGATATTCTTCATGGAAATCGATTTGCACCTGACTGTCTTATGACCTGGTACATTTTCAACCAAGTTCCAAACTTGATTGTCATACATGTACTGTATCTCGCTGTCCATAGCCTCTTTCCATTTAGTAGACTCGTGGCTTGCCATGGCTTATATGTAGCTGTTAGGTTCATCCAAACTTACCAGTGTACTATCACTGATAAGTGTATCACCTTCCGCAGTAATATGGAAACCATAGTAATGCTCAGGTGCATTTAGAACTCTCGGGGAATGCCTCAGAGGTACAGACTCTCCCGTCGGATCAATGGGAGTTTCCTCCTCAGGTTGATTGCTAGGGTTTGAGGTTCCTTCACCACTTGACTCTTGATTTTCTTCAAGTTCAATTTGCCTCCCACTGTTTCCTTGGCTTTTGAACTCTCTCTCGCGAAAGACTCCTCTCCTTGCTACAAAGACCACATTATCATTGGGTCTGTAGAAGATGTAACCAAAGGATTTCTATGGGTAGCCGATGAAAATACACCTCTCACTTCGAGGTTCGAGCTTATTGTGAGTCTCGCGCCTCACGAAAGCCTCGCAACCTCGAATCTTAACGTAGTCCACATTGGGAACTTTTCCCATCCACATCTCGTGAGGTGTTTTGGCAACCTTTTTGGTAGGGACTAGATTAAGGATATGAGCGGCAATCTCTAAGGCATACCCCCAAAATGAGATTGGTAGCGAAGCTTGACTCATCATGGAACGAACCATATCCAACAAGGTTCGATTGCGCCTCTAAGCCACACCATTAAGCTGTGGTGTCCTAGGAGGTGTCAATGTGAGACAATCCCACATTCCTTAAGATAGTCAAGGAACTCTGTACTAATATACTCACCACCTCGATCGGATCAAAGCATCTTAACCTGCCCAACTGATTCTCCATTTCCTGTTTAAATTCCTTGAACTTTTCAAAGGTTTCTGACTTATGCTTGATTTAGTAGACATATCCATATCTGCTAAAATCATCAATAAAAGTCACATAGAAGCGGTTAGCATCCCTTGTGGCGGTTTCGGAAGGGTCCACACACATCAGTGTGTATGAGATCCAACAATCCCTCACCCCTAGCACAAGAACCAGTGAAAGGTGACTTTGTGATTTTCCCAAGCAAACAAGATTCACAACTATCATCCGACTTTAGGTCAAATGACTCCAAGACTCTATCCTTTTGGAGTTGGCCTATGTGTTTCTTGCTTACATGTCCAAGACGACAATGTCATAGTGATGCTTTATCCAAGTTAGTGGAAGAATCGATACACAACCCATTATTTCCTAGGTTATCTATAACCGACACAGTTTCATACATACCATCACAAGGTAATGCTTTAAAATAAAGAACATTATTAAAGAAAGCATTAATACCACCACATTCATTATCAAACGAAAAGGTAAAACCTTGTTTGTACAAACCATGAAAGGAAATAATATTTCTCGCCATTTCGGACGAGTAACAACGCTTATTCAAATCTAACACTAACCCACTACTTAGAAACAAAGAATAAACTCCAATCTTGGTGACAGGTGAAGCTTTCATATTCTCTACGATCAAGTTTATCTTCCCATGCTCCACATTCTCACTTCTTCTAAGTCCCTGCAAATCAGTACATATGTGAATACCACAACCTGTATCAAGGACCTAAGAATTAGAATGGGGTAAGTTATTAGACAATATAGTGTAAATACCTGCATGGTTGGGTTTTACTTTCCCATCGTTAACGTCTTGCAGGTACTTTGGGCAGTTTCGCTTCCAGTGCGACTTTTCATGGCAATAGAAGCATCCAACCTCTTTAGGGTTGGCAGAAGGAGTGATGAATCCTTTCTTGGTTCCACTTGAAGAGGAGCTATCAAGGGACTCTCCATTGGTACCATTCGAAGGGCTCTTCCTTTTCTTTCCTTTGCCTTCCTCGATTGCCAAGATAGGGGCCGTGGTAGGAGTAGGAGTAGTAACAACCGACTTACTCTTAAGACCACTTTCAGCGGTCTTCAAGAGTCCTTGAAGTTTGCTGAGTGTAACTTCCTCCTTGTCCGTGAGGTATGTCATTTGGAATTTATCATAACACGAAGGTAAGGAGTGCAAAATGATGTCCATTGCCAACTCCTCGGGAAAGTTCACATTCAGTTTCAGCAAATGGTCCACATACCTTTTCATTTTTTGCATGTGGCCTGTGATGGGTTCACCATCCTTCATCCGGGTTGCTATCACGGATGAGATGATTTCATACCACTCTTGACGAGCACTCTGATGGTAGCGGTCCATCAAGTCCTGGTGCATCTCAAAAGGGTAGTAGTCCTCATAGGACTTTTGAGGTTGGTTGTCATTATGGCCAACATGATACATGCCACTTTGGTAGCATCTCTCTCATGTGCCTGGTATTCAGCGATCTCCTCAGGAGTAGCAGACGAATCAAATTCCTTAAGCTCCTTGTCGAGGACATATTCCTTGTCCTCATAACCATCCTGATGTTCCTGATCCAATCCATAAAGTTGGATCCATTAAAGATGACTCTCCCACAAAGGTTCATGATAGAGAAGGATCCGGTAGGGTTTGAGCCAGAAGCAGCATTGTTGGAAGACATATAAAAAGGAAGAAAGACAAGTTTAGATTAGATATAAAGATAGTCTTTAATAAGACACCCAGATGTAATATTAAGGCTATGACCCAACACAATAGTTTATAACTTAGAAGAGGGATGCCGTAATCCAAGCTATAAAATATTTGAAGGTAGGTGAATGACGATTCATCAGTTTCCACCATGAAAAATGAAGTAAATTATAGGTTTTTTAATTGGTTTTGAAACTCCTAGATTCTTTGAGATTCATTGAACTTTTCAATGGCATGTTTCAATCTCGAGTGTTCCCTTCGTGTTTTGTAACTGGGATGCCGAGGATAACAAAACAAGGTGTGAAGTAACCATGCAAATTACTTGGTACTCTTAATGTTTATTACTCAATCGATGTGCCGGTTAACCACACGCGCTCCACCGACCTATGATAAACCTTAAGCCACCCTTTGCCTACCTTGTTAAGTCCAGGTTAGTGTACCGGTTAACCACATACGCTCCACTAACGACTTAAGCAAATTGAAAAGTGTAATTTCATGGCTTAGCACCTTATTAACATTTTCCTAAAGTAACCAAGATTGGGAATTTATAAAAACATTTAGTTACTTTACATTCATCATACTTTTAATGAGGATTTAAAGTCCTTGTCCTACCCGTTCGGCTAACAACCCTCCACTGGTCAAGGAAGCGGTGGGTGAGAGTGGACACCCATTAAGCTACCATTTAATAGGCGGTAACCTTATACCCCCTTATAGATTGGCTTCTTTAATGAGGCCTACTAACGGTAAAACGACTTGTTCTTATACATATATAATTATTATTAAACTTATAATATTATAAAGTATAAGGGTTGAATTTTAACTTTTAAAATTCTAGGGGTTGGAACTAAAGTTTTTTAAAATGACTTTACATGTTCCAAAACTTGAGGGTAAGTTTTGTAACTTTCAAAACTTTTCATCTTTCATAACTTATGAGTTAATGGTTTATTAAAATGAGATACTTTTCATTTTATGTAACCGATGCGTTTCATAATTGACTTTAAAAGAGTGACTTTTGGTAATCCATAACTTGAGGACAAATTATGGATTCCATTAAAACAAATAATGATCAAGAATCAAACTAAAAAGCAAGTTACAAATAATTCCTATGATCTTCTAAACTCATAAGTTTATGAACATTTATCAACAATTTCAAGAATCATAAATAAACCATATAAAACTTGAAAATTTTATAATAGCTTTTGAAAATGGATTAGCATAACCATTACACCATTTAAAACAAGTTTTATAACACCAAAACAGTTTAGGGTAATGTTTCTAGTCCATTTCCAGCAGCAAAACACGAAAATCTGCATTCTGGGGCCCCTACTCTTCGAGTGCACGGACCTACTCGACGAGTAGGATGATTTTTCACATGAACTCGTTGAGTCCGCCCATGGACTCGGCGAGTTCACTCAGCAGATTGCACATTTTTGAATTTTTCCAACAAGTTTGCATCAAGTATCAAGAAAACAAACCTGGGCTCTGATACCACTGAAGGGTTTTGAGCATTCTAACACTCCTAAGGTGTACATGCAACCTTAGAAACCCTAGAAACCTTGGATCTATGTTTTACTAAGATACATGCAAATTTGATTTCCAAGGTTCTTAACCTATTTAGCATAGCATGGGGAACTTGAATCATAAAGCTAGTAAGAAAAACATATGTTTCTTGTTGCTTGGATATCTTGAGAACCTTGTAAGCCTAGCACCTCAAGTGTGATGCCTCAAATGTCTCACACAACACCACGACACTTGGAATAACCTTGAGAGAAGTTCACTAACATTCAAAATTCGGCTAGCCCTCTTGTACTTTCTTGTAGTAGTCCGATTTTGCTAGTCAAGGGGTCTTTATATAGTTGTGACACAAGTAGGGTTACACCATGGAAACCCTAATTTTCATGGCTTTCCATATTCCATGATCCATGGGTTTGTAACCTCCATGGACTATCCATGGAGCACCTTATGGGTTTTAACCTAATCCATACAAACCATGGATCATTAGCTCACTATACAAGAATAGATGATTTACACAGTCAACCCCATATATTTAATTAGTTTCTTTTTGATCAGTTAATTAATTCCAAATTACTTCTTTGATCAATACTAATTAAATAATATTATTAATATATTAGAACTTATAATATATTAATAAACCTTAAGTGTCCTTTCTCTCATTTAGTCTATCTAAGTGTTGCAAGGCCATGCAACCCAAATAGACCATGCTAATCGGGTCAAGTACATTCCAGAAATAGTTATGAACTTAGACACCTAATCCAACAAAGGACCCCATCAATAACCGTCGTTGGATCGCTGACATAAAGAATGCTCAATGTATGAGCTTTTGCCCTGAGGGGGCAATGTTGGGATTCACATCCTGCCTGCTGAGGGACAAAGTGCGTTACTAGTGGGAAGAGGTTACCCGAGCAGTAGGGACAACATCAATGGCTATGATGACATGGGAAGACTTTGTTCAGAGGTTTTAGAGGGATTTTGCACCAGCTATCAAGGTGCAACATCTGGCGAGGGAGTTTCAGGACCTTCGCCAGACTATAGAGACTGTGGCGGAGATTACCGCAAAATTCAGGGAGAGAGCATTGTTGGTCTCGCAGTACCCTGTGGGTGAGGAGATGAGGAACAAGTGATATCAGGAAATTCCGAGGGATGATATCAGGGAGTTTGTGAGTTTCTCGGGGTGCAAGACCCTGAATGATATGATCGAGAATTCCACGAGCGGGAGATTGAGTTGGAGCTCCAGACGGAGCGAAAGCCGGAGCAGGTTCAGACAGCTGTTGGTCAGGCTAAGAGACCCAAGACCTCCGATACCCGCTGTAGAGGCCAGCAGGGTCGGGGCCAATGCGCCAAGTATGGCAAGCCGCATAGTGGAGCTTGCCGATCAGCAGGTTCATGATGTTTCAGTTGTGGCCAGTCGGGTCACGTGAGCAAGGATTGACCCAAGAGGGCTCTGATTTGCTTTCATTGCAATTAGACCGGCCATAAAAAGGATGATTGTCCGAGGTTGTCTGGGAAAGCAGTGGTGACATCTGCACCAGCCACCCTGAGGATTATCCATGGCCGTCGGGGCAAGGCGGAGGCTCTTGTGGTGAAGAGCAGGGTTTTTTAGCTGACCACCGACGAGGCTCGTACAGCTCCGGATGTAGTTACTGGTATGTGTTCTAACCCTATCTTTTATCGCTTTCCTTGTTTATGCTTATGCTTATATTGATCTTGTATAGGGACCTTTTGGTCAATGGTTTCACTGGGCACGTTCTGTTCGATTCGGGGGCTACCCGATCCTTTGTATCTCATGCACTTAACAAGAAGTTTCGAGACACTCCGATGAATTTGGATTCCCCTCTAGAGGTAGAGATTGAGAATGACCATACCATGATTGCTTCAAGGGTTTTCCATGGGTGTGTCCTGAACATGTTTAGCGAGAGGTTCTCTATTGAATTGGTGTCGATTCCCTTGATAGGATCGAAGGTTACCATCAGGATGGATTGGTTGAGCCCCAATGGGGTCGTAATTAATTGTGAGCGGTAGCTGGTGAGAGTTTGAACCCCAAGTGGGGGGAGAATTGGTTATTACTGGTGAGAGAGCTTTTCATGGGCCAGCTCTCTGTTCGGCTACGAGGGTCAGGAGATATCTGCAGTAGAGTTGTTATGGGTTCTTAGCTTATATTTATGACACGCGGGTTGAGGCCACAGAGTTGAGAAGGGTACCTATGCCGCGAAATTTTCCTGATTTCTTTCCCGAGGAGTTTCCTGGAGTGCCTCCCAAGAGGCAGGTCAAGTTTCAGATTGATTTGGTACCTAGTGTGGCTCTGATAGCTAAAGCATCGTATTGCCTGTCACCACCTCAGATGCAAAGTTGTCTATGTAGCTGTAGGAGATGCTAGACAAGGGTTTTATTCGTCTGAGCAGTTCTTCGTTGGGAGCATCGATCCTATTTGTGAAGAAGAAAGATGGGTCACACAAGATGTGCATTGACTATCAGGAATTGAATAAGCTAACGGTGAAGAACCGTTACCCACTCCCAAAGATTGATGATTCGTTTAACCAGTTTAAAGATGCATCTTGGTTTTCCAAGATTGATTTGCGGTTAGGATACCACCAGATCAGAGTCTGGGACGAGAATGTGCAGAAGATAGAATTCAGAACTGGTTATGGTCATTACGAGTTTGTGGTGATGCCTTTCGGGCTCATCAATGCACAATCAATATTCATGGATCTCATGAACCATGTCTGCAGGGTGATGTTGGATCAGTCTATGATTATTTTCATTGATGATATTCTGGATCTACTCCAAGACCAAGGAGTAGCACGAGGAGCATTTACGAGAGCTGTTGGAGATGCTGAGGAGGGAGAGGTTGTATGCCAAATTCTCCAAATGTGAGTTTTGGTTGTGTAAGGTATAGTTTCTGGGGCACATTGTCAACCAAAAAGGAATCTTGGTCAACCCGACCAAGATCGAGGTTATGATGCATTGGGAGGTCCCGAGGACCACTTCGGAGATTCGGAGTTTCTTAGGTCTCGCGGGGTACCATCGGAGAATTATTCTGGATTTCTCCAAGATTGTTGTGCCATTGACCCGTTTAACAAAGAAGAATGTGACCTTTCGGTAAGGGCCTGATCAGCATTTGGCTTTTGAGACTCTGAGGCATAGATTGTGTGAGGCTCCGATTCTTGCACTCCCTGAGGGTTTGGATGATTTTGTGATTTACTATGATGCCTCTTTTACGGGTTTGGGAGCTATTCTTATGCAGATGAAGCATGTGATTGCTTACACTTCAAGGCAGACGAAGCCTCATGAAGCGAACTACCTCACTCATGATTTGGAATTAGGGGCCGTTGTTTTTGCCCTCAAGATCTGGAGGCACTTGTATGGGGTCTGGTGTACTATCTACACCGACCACATTGCGATATTTGATGGACCAGCCAAATTTGAACATGCAACAATGGAGGTGGTTAGACGTGGTAAAAGATTGTGATTGTGAGATTATGTACCACCTTGGGAAGGCCATTGTGGTAGCTAATGCTTTGAGCCGCAAGGCGGTGTGTACTCCTGTCAGACATGTTTTCTTGAGGATGGTTCCCACCTCGCCTTTGATGGATTTGATCAAGGAAGCTCAAGTGGAGGTTTTGAAAAAGGAGAATTGGAAGGTCAAGCGGATCAGGGGGCAATTTCCCTTGTTTATCAGGGATAGTCATGGATTTTTGACTCAATGTGGTATGGTTTGGGTCAAGACATTAGGTGGGGTGAGACATACGGTACTAGAAGAGGTGCATAAGTCAAATTTTTCTATCCATCCGGGGGCCACGAAGATGTACAATGATTTAAGGTTGAGTTATTGACGACCATGTATGAAAAGGGAGATAGCTTGGTTTGTTGAGCAATGCCTAACTTGCAGGAAGGTCAAGGGAGAGCATCAGAGACCCCAGGGCAGGGTGCAGCCGTTACCCATTCCTATGTGGAAGTGGGAGGAGATCACTATTAATTTCATCACGAAATTGCCAAGGATGACACATGGTGTTAATTCTATCTGGTTCATTATAGATACAATAACCGACATTGCACATTTCATACCGATTGCAGGCAGCATATCCACAAAGAAGTTAGCTGATACTTATGTCTAGGAGGTGGTATTTGGCACGGAGTGCCAGTTTCGGTAGTCTCTGACCGAGATGATCGTTTCACCTCCAGGTTCTAGAGGAAGTTTCATGAGGAGTTGGGTACTCAGTTGTATTTCAGTACAACATACGACCCTCAGACCGATGGCCAGAGCGAGCGGAGATGCAACTGGAAAAGCTGAAGCTGGTAAAGCTCGTGTTCAAGAGATATAAAGCAGGGTGAAGTTTACTTAGGTTCAACACTTAAGCAAGTAGATTCTCGAGTGTGTTCATTCATATATATGGCGTTCCTCTCATGTGGAGTCTCATGGTTGATGTCAATACTTTGTGACTTTTATTGATGATTACTCAAGGAAGACTTGGGTGTACTTTCTGAAGAAAAAGGACCAAGATGAAGTGTTTTGGCAGCTCAAGGAGTGGAAGACGATGGTTGAGAAACATATCGGGAACCATGTCAGGTCACTCAGAACAGAAAATGGGTTGGAGTTCTGCAAGGCTTCGTTTGACAACTTTTGAAATACAGAAGGTACAGTGAGGCATCACACTGTACGACTAACACCACAACAAAGCAGATTGGTAGAACGGATGAACCAAACACTGGTGGAGCATGCTCAGTGCATGCGATTATCTGCTGGTTTATCAAAGCAATTTTGGGCAAAAGCAGTCAACATTTCTTGCTATCTGGAAAATAGATCTCCCTCAACTTCAATTGATTTTAAGAGTCCTCAAGAAGTGTGGTCTGGAAACCCTCTAAGAAAACTTTTTATGAATGTTTGGATGCTCTACTTATGCTCGTGTGGATGATGGTAAACTGGAGTGTAGGGAAATGAAGTGCATATTTCTAGAATGTGCATCTAGAGGGAAAGGTCATCGTCTGTGGTGTATAGAAGATCAAACTCCAAAATTCTTTATTAGCAGAGATGTGACCTTTGAATCTACTATGTGTAACCAGAGAGGAGGTGGTACAAGTCTTGCGATGAATGATCAGGATGCTAGCCAGAAGGTGGAGTTTGAATCAGAAACCCCAAACATTTTTGTGATAAACGGGGAACGACATGGTGGCATGGAACAACATAGAAATGATGAATCCCTTGTTCAACCCCTAGAAGAAGTGTCTAGTGATGTTGATACCAGGAAAGACAAATTGAAGAATCTTCTGGAGAATGAGTTTGTGATGAACGATTTAGGAGCTGAAAGGAAGATAGCAAGGATGGAGATTTGGAGTTATAGAAGAGCAGGACGGTTTTACATTTCTCATAACTTTGAGAAAGTCTTGCGGTCATTCTATTGTGATCAGTCTGAACTTGTTGGTACTTCTTTGGTGGTTAGAGGCAATCGGGGAAAAGCTCATTAGGAAGTGGTCAAGTGGTTCTTGCGACAGTTGAATGGAACTATTGATGTTTGTTTGGTGTATGGTGCTAATGCACGGCATATTGATACAGTTCAATTGTTTCATATGTGCACATGCCCGCCTCTAACATTTTACGGGGCCCTATATGAGTTACTAAATTTGGACCCCTAAAGTAGCAAAGCGAACAAATTATAAAATTATATGCATTTCTTTTTAATTTCTATATAACAACGTAAAATCTTTTGAATGCAAAATAAAATAAGAAAAAGACCTTACTTCCATTTGAAGATTGTGATCCTTCTGTCATCAAAATTGTTTATGTCTTGATTAAAGATTTTATCTAGAAGGTTTTCTTCGATCGTCATCAAAATTGTTTGATGGAATTTTACAATTTCAACTTTAAAACCTTCTTTTTGCAAATTCTATATTCAATAAATCACATTTAAAACATCAACAAGTTTGAATATTAAATTAACAAATGTGTTTGTCAAAACACACAACATGTTGATTATCACTTTACCCACTACTCATCGAATCACTTAATCAATTGTCTAATTATAAATTTAGTATATAAATAAAAGAGTTAATTAGAACTCTGGTCCTTGTATTTTGGTAAAATTCACCTTTTTTGTCCATAATTTGAAAAGTTGTCAATTTGCATACCTATGGTTTAAAGAAATTACAATGTCCGTCCCTTATCCATATAAAAAGATTTTTTTACCCTTTCCAATACCCTTTTTCTTTTCTCTTTTATTTATTTATACCTTGTTAATAATAGAAAATAACATGAGACCTCTCTCTCTCTCTCTCTCTCTCTCCTGTAACATGCCATTTATATAAACAAAATAAATAAATAAAATAGTAAATAAATAAACCCTAAAACACCAAGATGTATATATATATATATATATATATATATATATATATATATATATATATATATATCATTGTAGTCCTAAATTTGTAATAATTTATGAAAGTGTTAGCCTCAAGGAGTTAGATGTTATAAATTATGGAAATCGAGGGTTGAAGTGTAACTTTCAGACTAGTTATGAATAGAATTATGGAAGCTGGGGGGATGTTTGGTAATTAATGGACTTAATCTGAAAATGTTTGTGGCAGGGGGGCTAAAAGTGGAAAAACAAGTTTAAGTTTGAAAGTAGGAGTCGAGACTAAAACCCGACACCCCTCCCTTGACCTCTCATTTAAACAAACCCTAACCCTAATACCTTCTCAGCCTCCACATTATCCCTCCAATCTCCAACCACCTCCATCACCTTTGTCATAGTCTTGAACCACCGAGCAACCACCGCCGCTACTGCTGCCGGCGAAGACGAGGTCGACATCGTAACAGTGGGGAGATTGGAAGAACGGAAGCTCGTGGATGATGTTGTGTTCTTGGTTGGGGTCGCTCAACCTTTCTCTTCTCTGAATAGCTTTCTGCCATGCCACCGATATTGCCAATTGATAGCATCGCCACCGCTACCGCTGCTCCGAGCGGCTGTCCCTTTTATTGTTCCTCCGACTGTCTTTCTCCTCCAAGAAGTTGGTAGTGGTGGTGTTTGTGTTTTGCACGTGTGTGTGTGTGTGTTTTGATTCTACAAGTTGTGAGGTGTGTGTGTGTATGTGTGCGTCTTGGTTGGCCGATAAAACGAAGAAAACCACCATGGTAGCCAACCATGGTGGCTATTGCTTTGTTGCTAAATCCTGCCACCACCAGTCATCGTGTAAGGTGGTTGTGTGTGTGTAATATTATGTGTATGAGTGGTTTTCTGCATGGTTGTTGTAGTGGGAGTTATTTGGTCGGATTCTAACTCAAAACCACCACCATCGCCGCGAGTGGGTGGCTGCTGCCATCAACCGCCGCCAACCACCATTGCCTGAGGTAGCAGTGGGTGGTGTCCGACTTACTCAATAATAAATAACCTAAGCATCTAACCTTAGACCGAGTGGCACATGTTTGGATTGGAAACCCTAACTGGGGTTTAGAAAAACCTAATGTCAAGAAAACCCTAGTTTTGAAGTTTTGTTGGGACCCTTGTTGAACTGTTAATTGGACTTTAAGTTTACTCGATAATGCCCTATGATTAAGTATTAACTTAATACAGTATTGGACTTAATGAATTAAGTCCTTAATGGGTTAAGTGTGGAACACTAACCCTAGTCATGATTTTATGTGGGAAATCCTAGAATCAGGAAACCCTAATTTGGGCAATGATCAGAGCACGTATTTGGGCTGTTGCTTGGATTATTATTATACCCGAGAATGACTAGGTCAAACTTTAATCAACGCTACTCTTAGTTGGTTAAGTCATTAATGGGTTAAGTGTCCTTACTTAACCCTAATAGTCATTTCATGTGGAACCCTAATCGTCATTTCATGTGAAGTAGTCACTGTTGCAAGTAACTATGACCTGTGGTTAAGGATTGACTCAAGTATCTTTCTGTAGGTGATTGGAAGTGAGTTGAAGCTAGTAGAGTTCTTTGTTACTATGGTGGTGACGTACATGCATATCGAGGTGAGTTTCGCCTCACTGTACTTGTGGGTCGAAGGCACTAATGTCGTCCCACTAGTTTTGATTATCTTTTAGTAGAAGAATGTCTAGGGAATATACGTACTCATGTAGGATAGATTATCGACTCTTGATCTAGGCTCTTTTACCTGTTCCTTGTTTGGTTGTGATTCTAGAGTAGGATCACCTGTCCGGTTGCTTATCTCACCTCTAATTATATACGATCATGCATTACTTAGATTGTTGATATTTAGTATGTTGCTATGTTGTAGTAATCTGTTAGACCGGTATCCTAGTATCGAGTATGACGTTAGGTTGTGTTGATTTGTTAGATATGTGTGTCATTTGTACTTGTTAGTTATCATCTAGTGGAGTGCCCAAGAAACTGTTTGTAGTCATGTAGGATAGCCTGAGAACTCTTGATCTAGGCTTTCTTGCCTGTTCCTTGTTTGGTTGTGGCTCTAGAGTAGGATCATCTCTTCGGGTGGCTATCTCACTTATGGTTACTTATGGTTATGCATTTCATGGAGTTTAGTTGGTAGCGAGACTATATGATGTGAGAGTATAGTAGGTAGTAGTGAGTTGTATGATTGAGTTTTTGCCTGTATTATGTGCCTACTTGACCCTTGATTGTTTACATGTCGACATGTTGTGTTTCGATGGGTTGAGGTGGTCCTAATTTATGTTGAAGGCTACAATACCTAGTGTGGTCCATCTATAATCCGTAGGCACATAGGCTTGGGATGAGCAGTTGGGTTGAGGTGGTAAGCCCAACAGACCCGGTATAGTTGGGTATTCTAGCCCGATGATGGGCTAGGACCATTGCTCATTTATTTGTTTAGTTATCTGTGGTATTTTGGGAGAAACTCACTAATATTTATTCTTACCCAATTATTTATTGTTTCAGGTATCATCGATGGCTATAGGAAGGAGAAAGAAGGACTATACACACTCATCAGCAGCATTGAGGATTTCGCATTTTCTATGATACTCTGATTTTTGATAACTGTAATTTGGAATAAACGGTTTTTCTAAATTCAGAAGTTTTACCTTAATAAAAATGAAAAATTTTGGTTGTGAAAAATAGGACATTTCACCCCCCCCCCCTTTCTTTCCCAAGAATCCATCCTCTCTCCATTCTATCATCTTTCTCTTGCTAAATTGTGTTGTTAATCACCATTGTCATCGCCTTCTAACCATATCTATCTTTCCTATTAATATTCTTCCCATCTTTGTTTACTTTAGGAATCAGCACAGACAGCTCCATATTTATGAACACAGGTGGACGACACCCTCTCATTCCACAAGCTCTGATTCCCTCTTTGTAGTTGTGTGCCAAGCACCATCCATACAAAGCCTTGGTGAGCCTCGTACTGCTAATCGAGCTAAACCAAAAACAAACAACTGCTTTCGATTTAAGTATTATTATTTGGTTTTGAATTTGGGTTGAAATAATTCCCATATTTGTCTTAAATTCAAGTTATTGTTTGTTTTTATTTTTCTTAGATACAAAAATTTGACAAAAGAAATATTGATAGGTATGAGATAGTTTTATTCGTATGGAGATGGGATTTGGTGATTGAATTAATTTCATTGATTTATCAATGTTAGTGTTTAAAGATCATTATCTACTATTATGTTTTAATTGTTGGGAATTGATACAATCTATATACACTAGTTTATGCAGAAGATTAAATAATTTCAACCCTATGTGTACAACATCCTAAGGGTCTAGGTTTTACAAGTCTGTAATAGTAATATACTTTAAATAAGAAACTTACTAAGCTCTTTTTCTTCTTAGTTTCTCGATTGAGATCTGAAGACAGCCAAAATTACAAGGACAACAAGGACCCAAACTAGGAATCCCTATAGTAGAATCATACCTAAAACACCAATAGGAAAAAGGGAACTTTAGGAGAGAGGGTGTATTTCTAAAATCACAATAACACTAGAAGGGTTATTGATTTCGTAGATATAAGTGAGAGGGGAGAGTCAGATGAAAAACTGAGAGGCAAGGAAGTATCAGGGTTTGAACCCCACTCTAACAGTTTATTTATAGTTTCCAGTTTACTTCAAATCTCCAAGGATATTCCTTATCGGTATTTAAATCAGTCCATATCTTTTTATCCTTAGATAAAGAAATCTCTTCTTTATTCTAGGAGGTTCTTTAATATTCTATTAATTACTAATGAATTATGTAATATTCAACCCATTTAATTAACTAAAACCATTTAATTAATTCAAAAATAATTTCCAATAATTTATTAGATCATAATAATTTAATAAATTATTTTCTCCTAATTCCTTATTTCTTAATTGGGTTATGAAGGCAACCCAAAGGGATCCTACTATTATTAAAATATTATAAATTAGTTAATGACATTGGTCACTCAATCCAGTAGCCTCCCACATGGACCATTCATTAACTATATGTGGTCCAGCAGTCTCCCACTTGGATAATTTATTAACTATATGTGGTCCATTACTTCCCTAATTATCAATAGAGAGTGTGTCATCCAATGTAACTACCAAACTCTAATCTAATCAAGATTCGGTCCTTAGATAAGTGGTCAGTTATTAGATATATGTATGAACCTGAAAAATGGATAAGATCGATCTTAGTTTTCAAAATTATATTTGCCGACAAAGATTTGTGATGACTGTATCTGACTACTAGATTGAACACATCAATTTCAGTCATGACCCGACAAAGCACATTAGATGTCAGCACCAAACCATCGAAGGGCCCGTAGATATCGCTTCTCCTATTATGATAAAAGGAACAAACAAACTTTGAATACATGGTTTTTGTTCACTCACCATATCATACATGAACGTTCCCTTTATTACTACTAATTAAGGATAATGTTGGAGCAGACCAATGCACAACAGGTTTATAAAAACCTCACATGCATCTCGGTTTGAAGAATAAGAGATATTATACTCTTAGAATTACTCGTGATAGGATCCATGAAGTAATCTCTAAGTGCGGGTTGTTCCAATACTTAAATCTTTATTAAGTACTCATGAATGTTAGCACAATTTCTATGCTATGTCCAATCTCTATGAACAATCCACTAACATTCATGGCAATCTTAAATCACTACTTACTTCCAAGAGTATGACTGATTGTAGAGGCTTGACGAAATTAAAACTTGGGAGGTGGGTTATGAACATGAAAAAGTGAAACAAAAAAAATAAACGAACACAAGAATGGTAGCAACGCTAGCTTTTTATTAATCCACCACAAAATAAACACCAAATTGGTTACAATTCATATTTTTATATGTTTTAAGACTAATAAAAGTATTAACTAAAATTTCAAACCATATCACTAGTGATATAGTATGATATCATGCTTGGGTCTTGATAATGGCTTTATGACGTAGTGGTATTTCCTGACGTATATGTTTTTTACTTCCATGATCCTTAGTTTCTTTAGTCAATACGACTATACCTTGATTATAAAAGAAGATTTCCATATGATCCTTGATGCTTGGAATGGCGCCAAGATCACCTAGGAAGTTATGCAACCATGTAGCCTATTTCGTAGCTTCACTAGAAGCTAAATACTCAAACTCGAACGTAGAGTCTGCCACTGTCTTCTGCTTGGAGCTTCTCCAAGTTACCGCTCCTCCGTTGATCAAGAACACCCATCCTGACTATGAACACAAGTCATCTCTGTCAGTGTGGAAACTTACATCAACATAATTGAAGATTTGAATCGATTAGATACATTTAAGTATGAGAAACAACGAACAAACAAACAAAGTAAAGATTAAATAGAAAAAGAAGAACACGGATAATCACAAATTTTTTTTCACCAATAAAGGGTTTATTTTTACCAAGAAAATGGGTTGTCACAAAGATAGTCACCAAGACATGACGACACCAAGTCGTTTGCTTTAGGGTTTCACCCTAATGTTGTGTGTGTGTGTGTGTTTGTATATATATATATATATATATATATATATATATATATATATATATATATATATATATATATATATATATATATATACACACTAAATTAATCTATAGAATCCGTTTAATCAAGATATTGCATCTAATCTACATATAAATAAATCCTTATCACTAAAATATCGGATATGTTATCTATATTATATTTACATAGTATAACTACATAATATACAAAGATATATTCCTAATATACAAAGATCACTAAGATCATGGACTTCACGTTGACGTTGATCATTTTGGAGATGATGTTGGCGTTGGCGGTCAGCGTGTAATTGTGTTTGACTCATCAGATCATAAGGTGTGACCTTACAATAACTAGTTACTTTCAAATCTTCTTCACCTCCATAGACTAAGAACATATCTTTTTCTCCTTTAATACTTAAATATATTCTTTACCGATGTCCAATGCCTACCATCAGGGTTGTACTAATATCGACTCACCATACTCAAAGCATATGAGACATTATGTCTAGTACATATAATGGCATGCATGATCGCTTATATAGTATACACACATGAGAATCGACTTAGTTTGTCTACTTCATCAGTAGTACTAGGACATTGATCTTTAATCAATTTTATTCCATATTGCATGGGTAGAAACCCTTCTTGGAATCTTGAATCTTGAACATTTCCAAGATCTTATTCAAGAATTAAATGTTGGATTTCAATTCAAAAATTCGGTTTCACAACTGGTAAAAATGACAAACGGAAGCTTTAACATGTTGAATAAAACTAAAACTATTTTACCCATCAAGGATCATTTTGCAAGAGTTAGAAAGATTAAAACAACCATAGAAGGGAAAGCATAACAACCTTTGAAGACTTTGATCCTCATAGGAGGTTGGAAGTTGATGATGTGTGACATGAAACTCTAAAACAAGAGTTCTCTAGAAGTATCCACCAAGCAAGAGTAGAACCATCAAAACATGCTAGTATTAACTTGTAATTTGTTGTTCTTAAGCCTTTGAAATATATACCAAATATATGTTCAAAGGTGAAGCAACAAAGGGACATTCTTTGACATCAAAATGACAGAGAATGGAGGAGAGGGAAGCCTTCAAATTCTGAAAAGTTGGTAGCCCTTTGGGAGCACTTTGCTCTCGGTTTACATAGCCAAAATGAAGAATAAGATCATGCTATAACTTGATTCTAATGCCTTCCATTCCCTCCATTATATAATGGCTAAAAAGCAAAGGGAGACCATAAAGAAAAAGGAACATGGGATATGCTTCTTACAATCATGGTAGAATTGATTAAATAATTCAAAAGAAGACCATGTTTGGTCTCCTCTTACTTTTTGTAAAAGGAATGCACAAAAGAAGACAAATAATGTCTCATGGCTAGTTTATATACACATACATGTTATCTTTATAAAAATTAATCATATTTATAAAGAATTCCCAATATATATATATATATATATATATATATATATATATATATATATATATATATAACTAGTTATATATAAATATCTTATTTTATATAAAACTACCTTTTACATAAATTGTAACTAGCTTGTAAAGATATAAATATGAATATATAAATATCTTATTTTATATAAAACTAGATTTTGTATAAATTGAATTAGTTTATTAAGATATATAAATATAACTTATAAATAATCATACTTTATGATATATTTCATAAGTTGTAAAATATTATTTCCATGAAATAATAATTTTCCAATTAAATACAAGTGTTGATATATTTATTAATAATCAAATTTTACTAATAAATAATCAATTGATAGTAACTTTATATATGGCGTGACCCTATAGGATCATATATTATTAACAATATCATTCTATAATGACTCTTGGGCATACATGATCTTTCATTTACTTTGGCTAATTCCTATTAGAAGCTTTGGTCTATCCCTATAGATCCTTATAAATAATATATAAGTCATATCTGCTAGGTCCTTCATAAAGAAACTTTTCCCAAGCCAAGTCTTTTACACTTTGCAATGTTGGGATAAGATTCCCTATAAGGAGTATATCCTCGACATACAACACCAGAAAAACTACAGTACTCCTACTAGTTTCCACATACACATATGTCTCATCTTCACTTCTAGAAAAACCAAACTCTTTGACCTTCTCATGAAAGAAAAGATTCTATCTGTGGAATGATTGTTTGAGTCCGAAAAGGGACCCCTCAAGATTACACACTCTTGTAGGATACTAAGGATCTTTAAAACTCTCAGGTTGTGCCATATACACATCATTTGTTAGTTTTTCATTAAGGAAAGTAGTTTCAACATCCATTTGTCATACATCATAGTCGTAGAAGGAAGCTATGGCAAGTAGTATCCTAATATACTTGATCTTATCTACTTGTGATAAGGTTTGTTCATAATCAATTCCTTGATTTTGAGTATAATCCTTCACAACCAACATAGCCTTGAATGTGCGCATCCCCATCCATGTCGTTGTTCTTCTTGAAGATCCACTTGTACCCAAGGGCTTTAAGGTTGAGTCTAGGATCAACTAATTCTAAACTTGGTTGTCATACATGGACTGAATCTCTCTCTCTCTCTCTCTCTCTCTCTCCTTACATTAGGTAGCCTATGAGCCTAACATTGATTCCTTATAGTTGGATGGCTCATCCATACCAACTAGTGTATGATTACCAATTAATGTGTCTCCTTCTATGGCAATATGGAAACCATATAAATCAGGAAGAAGACGAACTCTATTGGATCTATGAATAAGAGGATTTGGAGTTATGTTAGTTTCTTTATCAGGTTGTTTAACCTCGGGTTGAGTGCTAGAATCAACTATAGGTTCTTCTTCATTTGACACTTAAATTTCTTCAAGATCTATTTGGCTCCCACTAGCTTCTTTGGATATTAGCTCCCTCTCAAGGAAGATGCCTCTTTGCTACAAACACTTTGTTCTCGGAAAGCTTGTGGAACAAGTATCCAAAACACTTATGTGGATAACATGAAGTGACATTTCTCTGATCTAGGTTCTAGTTTATCAATACTCTTACAACGAATGAAAACTTTCCAACCCATAATTTTAAATATGTAAGAGAGGGAGGTTTCCCACTCAATATTTCAGAGTATGTCTTAGCGACCTTGTTAGTTAGAACGAGGTTTAATATGTCGGTTGTTGTTTCTAGGGAATAACCCTAAAAACTTATTGGAAATGTAGCACTATAGCTTGACTCATCATAGATTGAACCATATCTAATAGCATTCAATTTCATTTCTCAACAACAACATTAATTTTTAGCATTATAGGGGGGGGGGGATTTTGAAACCATTCCACAGTCCTTTAGATGATTGATGAACTCAAGACATAAATATTCTCCATTCCTATCGGAGCAAAGAATCTTGAAATTCTTTGAACACTTCAAAGGTTCCTAACTTATGCTTGATTAAATAGATATATAGCCATATCTAATTAGATCTTCAGTGAAAGTCACAAAGTATCGTTCACCATGGCTTGTGGTAGATTAGAATTGTCACGCATATTTATATGGTTGATGTCTAAAATATTTTTGCCTTTTTTTATAACTACCTATGAATGGCGTCTTTGTCATATTCCCAAGTAAGCAAGACTCCCATACATCATCTAGCTCTATGTCAAATGATTTCAAGATCCCATCCTTTTGGAGCTTGGCGATGCATTTCTTGTTTATACGGCCAAGGAGACAATGCCATGAACATGATTTATTCATTATTCCCTTGGAAGAATCAACATTTAACATTAGGACATTAGATTATTAGATTTGCCAACACAAACAACACTTTCATATATATATATATATATATATATATATATATATATATATATATATATATATATATATATATATATATATATATATATATATATATATATATATATATATATATATATATCATTGAAAATAATAACTTTAACATAAAATAGCTACTTTTGTAAACTATAATTTCACCGTTATTATTATCAAACGAAAAAACAAAATCTGAGTCGAAAGAAGCGAAAGTTGTTTCTAGTATGGGGTCTCTAGCTCTTGTCGGGAAAGGCAAGACTGTTGCAGAGGAAGAGTCTGAGTCTGATCATTCTGAGTATGGTCTTACAAATGAGAAGTTTGCTTTAATGGTCTCAAATCCGAAGAGGTTCGCAAGGAAGAAATTCCCATCAAACAAGAATCGAAACTGGCAGGGCAATTACAGCTCCGAAAGGGTGAAAGAGGAGAACAAAAGCGCTTCTCAAAAGGAGGATGAAAAGAAGGAAAAGAAACTTGTGGGTGATTCTGGCTATGACTGCAACTATTGACATGGCAAAATTCATTTGCCCAACGAATGCATGCTAAGAAGGTTAAATGAAAAGAAAGAAGGAGAAGATGACGAGGCCTACTACATGCGAAAGTTAGAGGAGATCAAGAAGAAAAAGGTTACCAATAACTCTATGGATGCTTTGATTGTGCAGGAAAATGTTGCTGAAAACGAGTTTGGAGGAGTTGAAATCTAGTCAACAGACTCGGAGGAAGATGAGGTTCATAAGCCTACTCATGGAAGGGCGTTCATTGTGAAAGAGGAGAGTTCGTAGTTTGCAGGAACGTGTTTGATGGTGACGAATGATGGGTTCACAAATGCAGGAGAATGCTGCTGGGAGTGAAAGAAGGGATGACAGTTGCTTCACCGCAAGACCAGTTCCCGAACAAATCAATGAGTGTGAACAGCTGATCAACAAGGTAAACATAAACGACGTAAAATTTACTTTTTCAAACACTAGCGACAGTTTAAAAAGAGCTCGGTTGACAAACTCTAACCTAACTGATCAAATCAGTAAGGTTTCGTCGAAAAGCGATGAGCGGAGAAAGTGGATCGAGAAGATCGAGTTGGAGTTATCTAAGTCTAGGGATCAATTAATTTATTTGCAACGAGCCAATTTGATGCTTTTGAAACAACGTAACATTTTCTGTTTAATTGTTAAAAGGATTTATGTTAACATTACTCAGTTGCACCTTGATTGTGGAATTGGTGAGAAAATTCACAAGATGATCTTACCATTTCTTGAATTAAAGGAAGATAAGGTAGACGTCGACTGTTACAAATGAAAATCCATAGTTTCGTCAGACGAAACTTTTGATGCATACAGAGTTGGACCGGAATGAATTGAACCATACATTAAGTCCGAAGACCACAAAAACATGTTAAAACAGCTTTTAGATGAAAAACGATAAGAAGCAAATCAAATCTGACACTATACAGAAATTCGACTCATTGAGTGCCAAATTGAGTTCAGAAAATAAGATAAATATTGAAAGCACATCTGCATTCGATGAGGACAGTGATATGAGCGAAATTTCTGTAGAAGATGAGGTTGATTGCTCAGAGTTTCTTAAAAACGAACCTGAACTTATGAAAGATTTGATTTCTAAAAATTTGGTTGAATTCGCATGTATTCCTCAAAATAAACCAAAAACATTGAAAGCGAAGGCAACCGTCTTTCACAAAGTACAAACTACTCCTAATCAAGTATTCGCTACTAAAGGACTAGACAACACTCAAATTGTAGAACTAACATCCATCGTCAACGAAGACAACAAAGAGGGTTGCGATGATTATTTTTGGTCCGCTCCAATAGATAATGCATGTTAGGTCAAAATATGGTTTATACTTTACTTTTCTGGGCAATTATATTTTTGTGTAATATTTTATGAATTTATGGCCTAGTTTACGGCTGAGTTTATGGCCGTAAACACCTTACGGCCGTAAACTCATTTACGGCCTATTTGTTTCCGGCCCATATTCAAGTATAAATAGAGGTGTTAGGGTGAGGAGTAGAGATTGATGAACAGTAGAGAGTTTTCGGCCAGAGAGAAACAAGAGCTTTTATGTGTGTGTGAATCTCTTGTATCCGAATCATAATTCATATCAATACATACAAGATTCATATTAATTCTTCTTCTCCTTCTCTTCTATTTTATCTGACATCATCCGTTTGATTGGGATTCCGCACCATCAAACGGATCTGACTGATACACAGGCAGATTTAGGGACTTACAATTGGTATCAGAGCCAAGTTGTATCAGTCAAAAGGATTTATTGTTTCATCCAAAAATCGAATATTCTGTGTTTACGGTCCAAGCTTACGGCCGTAAACACCGAGTTCACGGCCCAAACTAGTCAATTTCTTCAACCGTGAAGTCTAGATTCTTGGGCCGTAAACTCTATTTTGGTGCAATATTTGATCTTATTTCGAAATATTTTTGCGTTTTTGGATAGATCTCGAAAAAATAAGGGGGGTTTCTTCTTTGTGTTTTTCATAAAAAAAGGTTTTTGATTGAGTTTTGGAGCTTTAAAGTCGAAAAATCGCTGTTTTTCACGTAAGTGTTGAAGGGTTTTCGGCTGGAGCTTACTGCCGGAATCAGTTCACGGCCTGCGGCGGCGTTTGCGTTTACGGATAGGGTTTCCGGTATTTGCGGCTCGGCTCGGATTTCGGCTCGGATCACGGCTCGGCTCAGTGAATTGCGGCTCCTGCGTGCGCTTCATAAAAATAACGACGGCTTTGAAGGCTTCGGCTCGGCTCAGTGAATTGCGGCTCCTGCGTGCGCTTCATAAAAATAACGACGGCTTTGAATGCTGCAAGGATCGATCCCACGACCTCCGGTTCAGCAACACAGCGCCTTTACCAACTCCACCAGCAACGACTTTGTTTATCTCCGAAATATTAAACTTAACCACTACCATTCGCACAAAACTTTCGAAATTTTGTCAAATTTAACCCAAAAACTCAATTTCTTTTATTTTTAAATTCCTTTTTCATTCAAAATAAAAAAAAATATAATAAAATAATAAATAATACAATTAATTAAAATTAATAGTAATAATAATAATATAATAAAAAATAAAAAAAATTTATTTTTTAAACTTTTATTTTTGATTTTTGATTTTTTATTTAAAATTTTGGTTTTATCTTTCAAGTTTGACCTTTGATTTTAAACTTTGACTTTTTCGTTTAACCTTTAGAATTTCGAATTTAACTTTTCGGTTTGACTTTTTAAGTTTGACTTTTGAGTTTAATTTTTAAAATTTGAATTTTAAGGTTGACTTAAAAAAAAAGGCATTTTAAATTTGATTTTTAAGTTTTATTTTAGCTTCTAGTTGTATTTTTTTTAATCGATTTTAAGGTCTACGAGGGAATTTGAAAACATGAAAGAGAGTCGTCAGGAGACGTTAAGACAAAATTTCAACTTTTTCGATTTTATCCCTGGAGAAACCCTCGAAACTCAATTGCAGAGATTTACTACACTCACTACTGAGATGAATACAGCCGGGATCTTCTTGTCCAAATCAGAGATAAACAAAAAGCTGCTAAATTCACTTCCGAAATCGTGGGATATGAATGTAGCTGTCATCAAGAAGACAAAAGATCTCAATCGTCTTAGTATTGCTGAAGTAATTGAAGAGGTTGACGCTTTAAAGAGTTCTGTAAACCTTCCGATCAATGAAGTGTCATGTTCTCATTCGTGTGAAGTTTCATGTTCTCAATCATGTGATGATACAATTAAGTTTCTTCGAGAACAAATTGATGTATTTAAAAGAGAAGTTGAGGACCTGAGATATGAAGGATATTAACTCAGGAAAGGACAGAAACCCCTGAAGGCTGAGTTAGAAGCAAAAACCAAGGACTTTAGGAAACTTCAGGAATACTACAGTAACAAATGTGAAAACTATGATTATGTAGTCAAACAAAATGTTGAGCTAGTGGCTGAAGTTGAATCTTTGAAAGGAAAGTTTGAAACCGCCAAACTTGATGTTAGAAAATATGATTTCTCAAGTGAGGTGGTTGCAAATATGATAGACCAAAGCATGCAGTTTAAAAGAAATCAAAACAAGGGTCTAGGGTATGATAGTGTACCTCCTCCTTTCAATCATAAATACACATCCATCCCTATGACAAAGAAAGAAATTGACAGGGAGCCACATCTTCAATATGGCAAACGAGCTGGATTTGTGTCAGGAGGAGTTATTAATATTGAAGATACTAATGTTGCTACTTCTTGTGCAGGTAAAGTAGCAGAGGATGAGAACAAGGAGAGTTCTTCTGAACAAACAAACGACCCCTTGAACTCTAAATCTGTTGCTTCTAACAAACCTGCCGTTGGTAAATACAGGCCTCCAATTCCAATGCAACAGAGTGCCTGTCGCAAGTGTGCATGTGGGAACAATAAGAAACAAGGCAAAGATACGCCACCAGGGGCAGGAAGAAACAATTTCCCAGTGAAGAAAAAGACTTGTTTTCACTGTGGAACACCTGGACACATTGCCAGAAACTGTCCAAATCGCGCATACGTTCCTTACTATGCACAAGGCTGGCAGAACGCACCAAGAGGGAGATACGCCAAAAGAAACCCCTCAAGGTCACGTTCAGACAATAGCGATTGGAACGCGCATAAGGCCGAGAATCAAATTCCCAAGGCCAAGCATCCAACTCCCAAGGCCAAGAATCCGAATCCCAAGGGAAAGAAGGAAATGTCGGCCAAGAAGTCCAATCCAAGAGATGCTCCTATGAAACCAAGACCGGTTAGGTCAAAGTCATCTAGGCAGACGACTTCAAGTTCCAAATCAAGTGCCGAGGCACCCATAGGATCGAAAAAGAAATGGGTTAAACCCAACTACAAATGGGTTCCAAAGGCTCACTCTCCCAAATCTCCTAATTCTTCTAACGTTTCTACATCTTCTGTTTGTGATAAGCAGGACATGTCATGGGAGAGAGTACCGTGCAAGGATGACAAAGGTCGACCCAGTTTCAAAATGGACTGGGTTCCAAAGACCAACTGATCCTGCTCTGTGTCGGAGCAGCTATGGAGGCATATCATCAGACTTCGGTTTGTTGGTAATGGCTGCTCCTGACATATGATTGGGGACATCTCTCAACTGTACAACATTCAGACTTTTGCTTGAGAGTATGGTCCTTTGCGGGAAGGGAAGAAAAGAAGTGATCACATGGGGTTAGTGCTTAATGACATGAAGAATTTTCGGATCTGTTCTAAGATTATGCGTGCTACTCTCAGACCTTCTAAATGCAGATTCAATCGGTGGCTTACGGTTTGCGTTTTCTTCTCTATACTCCTGTTTTTTTTCTTAAGCTGATTCGCTTTAAAGACAAATTTTTGTTTTAGGATAGTTTAAATTTGCGCATTAACTTTTGTTTCTCTCCTATGCACAAATTTAGGGGGAGAAATAAAAAAACAAAACAAAAATTAGAAAATTTTAAAAAATCCAAAAACATCAGAAAATCAGAAAATAAAAAATATATGCTGTAAATGAAATGTGTTTGAGGGAGATGTTTTGGGAAGTGATATTATCAAGTGATAACAGGCAACCTGAGTCTGCGTAATGTACCCGAAGTTGAAGGGTCTATGCTCTGGTTTGATGCGTCGGTAGGCACAAAAATTTTTAAAATGGACATGACTAGGGAGAGTTGAACTTAGGAAATTTATAGACTTGACAAATCATGACCTAGTTAGATACGTTCAGCCTGACAATATGACGCTCGGATAGGTTGAGCAGGTATATATATATATGGGAATCTACTCGTCACACTAAATGAACCCGTACTTGGAATCATGGTTTAACTTTTCCTCGATGTGCGGATTCTGTCCTTAATTCTGGTTGGATGGGGCGACTGGTAAATTCCGATAAATTAGGTCTGTAGAATATCATTTTCTTTCTTTCCGTCTGTTAGTCATATGTTGTCTCCTTTGCGCGACTTCCAATCCGACCTGGTACACAACATATGCAACTCTATTTCTCTACAGGATATATATATATATATATATATATATATATATATATATATATGTGTGTGTGTGTGTGTGTGTGTGTGAAATACTTCTCATCTGTTAGCCATATGCTGTCTCCTTTGCGCGACTTCTAATCCGACCTGGTACACAACATATGCAACCTTCTTCTTCTCAACCCCTCTGAAGTAGTTAGCAATAGAATTCTGAATCTCTTCTCTCTCTGAATGGTTGTCTGCTCACCCGGTGTAAGGAGTACTCTGGAAGTTCTTGATGGCTGGGGCATATCAGGAAGCGGGAAACACGTTCCAGTACACTTAAAATTGAACTCATACAGATTGTCTATAGATCTCGCTGCTCAATTTAGGTGGACAACAATATCCCTGGTCGTCGTCAGATGAATGGTCCTTAAGATATAATATCTAAGAAATTAGGATCAGATATAATTTTTTTAGGAACTTAAGTTCACCTGTCTTGTAACAAATAGTATGTCCTAAATCTGTCACAAATTTTTCATGTTTAAGTGGACCACAATACCGACGATCGACCAGACAAAGATATGAATATGGAAGGTACCGACAAGTGGATAAAGGTTGTCTAAAAACTTTGATCCCAAATCACTCTTAAAGTTATATATCAATTTTATTTTTGTTAAATTTGTGATAGTTTCTTCTAATTTAAATATTATGGGAGAATTAAAAATTAAAAAAATTAAAAAAATCAAAAATATTTCAAAAATCAAAGAAAAATCAAAAAAAAAAAAATCAAAAATCCAAAAATATTTTTTGTTTCTATTTTAATTTGTGTGCTAAGTTTTCTTTTAGTTTTGTTTTGTCTTGAAAAGTGATTTCAAGTATAGATAAGACTCATGGAGTTTGTGTTGAAGATTTCTGAGCCAAAGCCTCGTCCGTGAGCATCGAAGAATTCTCATTCAAAGGAGCAAGAAATGAAGATTATTCTTTCGACATTCAATCTTTCAACCCCAGAAGCAAGGTGAAGCTTAAACTAAAGAATATGTGACGGATTGTATTGAAGCCTCCTCAATCAGTCCGCTGCTATCTTTGTACCTGTTGAAGTGATCCAAAAGATTTGTTCTCTCTGATGTTCTCTCTGAAGATTCTCAAGCTGAAAGCGCTATCTTTCAAGAATCAGTACATCAAGCCTCCTCACCAAACGTGCATTCAATGTCAAATTCTGAAGAAAAACCCAACCGCTCAAGATGAAGTCAATTATTGAAGATTCATATGTTCATCCTGATGCTGTGAAGAAATCGAAGGTTAAAGCTGAAGCCAAGCTCTCATTGAAGATTGACAAGAAGAGCCAGCTACTTTTTAGGGGGAGCTTGTTGGGTCATTAAGAAAGGAAAACTATAAACCAAGGGGGAGATTGTTGGGTCAAAATATGGTATATACTTTACTTTTCTAGGCAATTATTTTTATGTAATATTTTATTAATTTATGGTCTAGTTTACGGCCGTAAACACCTTACGGCCGTAAACTCATTTACGGACCATTTGTTTCTGGCCCATGTTCCCTAGTATAAATAGAGGTGTTAGGGTGAGGAGTAGAGATTGATGAACACGAAGTAGTTTACGGCCAGAGAGAAACAGGAGCTTTTATGTGTGTGTGAATCTCTTGTATCCGGATCATAATTCATATCAATACATACAAGATTCATATTAATTATTCTTCTTCTTCTCTTTTATTTTATCTGACATCATCCGTTTGATTGGGATTCCGCACCATCAAACGGATCTGACTGATACACAGGCAAATTAGGGACTTACAATGAAGACGAAAGGAAGGGTCTGTTTGAAAGAACCTCATGGAGAGTGAAGGGAAGATATATGGTAGAACCACTGAAAAATCGTTCCAGCTATGAGAAAGGAAGTCCAAGTGGAACAAAGGAAGATTCAAGCGAACCCCAAAAGGACGAATATCATGCAAGAAAAGCGAAACCCAAAGTGAATATTCACAAGTCCTCTAAACAACTTGCAGAGCAAAAACGTATAAGAAATCGGAGATATCAGAGTAATCTCAATGAAAGGAAGCAATTTTGGCAATCCCAAAATTCCAGATATGTTCGTACAGAAAAATCTTCTAATGCGGAATCTCGTCTGCATGAGAATCCTAGTAAATGTTCGTACTGTCATTCCAGCAGTCCACAGAGACCCAAAGGGAACTTTTGTCAAAAACCTTTTCTCACAAAGAAGGCCATTGAGACACCAAAATCTCATTATTCTCAACCCACAAAAGCTTCACCCAAAGACGTCAAGGGAAAGGGAAAGTTAGTCTCATATTCTGAAACTCAAACCAAGAAATCAACTACTAACCCTAAGAAAGTTAAGAAATAATTCGTTAAGAATAAAAACAAAGAAAAACAATCTGATTCAAAAGAAGCGAAAATGAAAGATACTAAAATAAAAGTTTTCACTATAACTAAGAAAGATGAAACCACTTTACTTAAACGAACTTATATAGTTGATCTTTCTATCATAAGGACTTCCACCACTAAGAAGAATACTGGTAGGAAATACAATTATTTCCCGAATGTGGTACTCCATTCTCATGAAACTTTTTTTTCAATTATAACATAATTTTGCTAATTGATGATATTGAAATTTGCAAGGATCTAGGAGTGGCTTTCTTTCCTGGGTTGATGTGGCTGGAAATCATGAGCATGCTATTGAAGTCCAAAATCAAACCTTGAGGGAAGTGGTATTCCAAAACTGAGGCGTGAAGATTTGCTTGAAGGAGATGGTAACCAAAAATCGGAAGTTGATGATTTGCTTACTGCTTAGTGTGGTTTTTTTTGGCATGATTGTTTACAAGCTGTAATTTGATGTATGTTAGGACTGAATTTCCTTTGGATTTTTTTGGTTTTTTGCAAATTCAGAAATGATAATCTCATTTTCATCAACTTCCTTCTTTCCTCTTAGTGAAGACACCAACAAGTAATCAAAAGTGCACTGATAATCAGAACTAATAACCTCAAAATTGGGACTGATAATATCGATTGCAAAATTGGAATTCCGTGATTTTGACGTTTACATTCTCAAATTGACTTTGAAATGGCAAAATGTTGCGTAACAGGGACTGAAATTGGCTACTAAAGGTATGCACTTAAAAAAAAGACATTAATAACTTTGTTCTCTTAAAAGGCACATAAGTAACATAAGAGACTGAATAATGTGCAAAACATTGTAGGAATGCTATGTCATTTTCCCTTTTTATTATTAATTGATAGTAACATTAAATATTATTGAGATGGTTTTCTATTCTTTTACATATAAATGTACAAGATAAAATTATGTTATTAACTTAGTGTTAGCTGGTTATATCTTGCCTTATTGATGGTAGCTTTTGGGAGGATAATAATCATAACATATTTTCTCTTACATTGTTTTCACATCTTTCTTTCTCAATATCAATAATTTTTTTAAAATTGTCAATGAGTCACCAAACATGATGCAACCCATTTTAATTAGACAAAATTGCAAAAATGGTCCCTGTGGCATGCATATTTTTGGGGTTTTAGTCTAAACCATGACTTTTTTGGATTGGTGGTCATTTTGAGGTAGTTTGCTTGTGATTTTGGTCCTTCGGTAACTGAAAAGACTAAAATACCCTTCTGATATATATATATATATATATATATATATATATATATATATATATATATATTTATGTTTTTTTTCTATTTAATTTAAAGTTTTATTAATAAAAAAATATAGGACCTCTCTCTCTCTTTCAAACCAAAAAAACCCACCTGAGTATCATCTTCTTCCCACTGGTTCGTCATCTTTTCACCATTGACACACCACCTGCAACCTTGTATTTCTTACAGTTCATCGACAACCAACATCCCCTTCGCATCATCATTCTCATCGTCTGCCACCACACTCTTAAACTAGATCTGCAAATTAGAGATAAAACTCACACAAGTTCATATTTCTTCAACTGGGTTTACAACATTTTCATCTCCTTTGAGTGTGTGTTTTTCCAGTTTCGTGTGTGCATTTAACTTAGATCTCAAAACTTCGATTGTGTATGGAGATCAACTTTGATTTATGCTATTCCTCCCCCTTTCTTCTTAAGAACCCTAATTTCTCTGATGGTGGTGGTCTGGTGGTGTTGAGAAAATGGGTTAAGAGATGTGACAACTTGGTGGTAATAAAAAGTCTAATATGTTCTTGAGTGAAGATGGAGCCCTAATCGTGTGTATTACTGATGATGAACAACATGGACAGAAGCCCTTACGCAGGTCTGGATTTCTAACCGATAATAGGAACAGAGGTGAGTTTGGGTTTGAAATTCAAGGCATTGTTTGAGTTTTGTGGATTCCGATATGGTATTCTTCCTTCACCAAGGAAGTAAAAGAAATCACCCAACCCTCCATCATTGATGAGCACACAAAAATTAAGAACATGCAACATGTTGTGATCGATTCTTCTTCCTAGCACCATTAACAGATTAATCCTCGATGGAATCGCATCTCACTGATGGATAATTGATTTGTTCCACATGACTACATCTCCGACTCTATGCACCGCCATATCCACCACTGATTTGCATCTAATTCTTCATCATCGTTATCTGGTCCTGATGCCCCTGGTTAAATGGTGGAGATCAAAGTGTCAGATTAGGAAAAAGAAGGAATGGTGGAGAGGAGCGAAACTTAATTGTTACCGATGGAGGCTCTGTTAAAGGTGGATGCTTGGTCTCGACAGAGATGGTGATTCCAATCTGGTAAGGGGATGAACTTAGAGACAAATTGGAACATTGATCGATATATATATATATATATATATATATATATATATATATATATATATATATATATATATATATATATAGAGAGAGAGAGAGAGAGAGAGAGAGTCATTTTTTGTATTTATTAATTAATTATAAAATAGTTTTAAAAAAAATTGAAAAATAAATATATTAAGGGTATTTTAGTCTTTTCAATTTGGAGAGGAACCTTTTCCACATATAAACTAGCTCAAAAGGACCACCAATCCAAAAAAGTCATGGTTTGTACTAAAATCTCAAAAATATGCACACCACATGGACCATTTTTACAGTTTTGTCTTTTAATTAATACTAAAAAAAATATCCATTTGAATCCAAGAGTATCTAAATTTGTGACCTAACTTATTCGATCCACACTTATTTTGCAAGTTCTACTAGTGAACATTATGATTCTATTGGGAAAAAATGAAAGAAAAACATCATTATAGCATGGTTTAACTTTTTTTAATGATAAATAAAGTTGATTTATTAATTTTAAACAACAAAATAAAATTTTCATCTTTATTAATAAATATTACTAAATAATTAATTATAATTATAATTATAATTTTATTTAAATAATATATCAAGTCAAAATGATAATTTTTATAGATCACATCAATTAACAAATAATGTAGTTTAATGATTTAGTTTTTTCATAGGTAAATGACTTTAAATAGTAATCAAAGGTATTCAAATTTAACCAACACTGTTTTTTCCTTACATATTTGCTCATTAAATTTATTTCAACTATTCAAAAAAGAGTTGTATTATCGGTTGTTACAGGTAGTATTATCTTTTATCTTTTGAAAATATAAAAGAAATTGAATGGACAAATATGTAAAAAGTACTGTTGGCTAAATATAAACACAAATGTTACCCTATTAAGTAATTAACCCTTTAATATAAAATAAGGCTTATAGTTTGGTTATATTTCCGTATACCCTATTTTTGGAAAAGTAAATTTTGGCTACTAAGCAAACCATAGCAACCAAGTATACGAAGTTGATCGAAGCTCCTATCATCTTCAACCAAAACAAAGCATCTAAGGGGGTGTTTGGATTAGATTTTTAGCTTATTGCTTATAGTTTATTTGTGGTGGGAATAAGCAATAAGCATGAGGATGGATGCTTATTAAAATTAGCTTATTTAGCCTAATAAGTTAGATTTTATCCAAACACTTAAATTAGCTTATTGTAGGAATAAGCAATAAGCACCTCTTTTTTCCTATCCAAACACCCCCTAAATCATCTAAATATAGTAGCGATGTTACTATTTTACGATTTGATGTTACCATCATATCCCGAACTCACCAAAAACCATCTAAATAATATTAGGGTCAATTTACCTAATATGAAATCATGATTTTTAACTACTTTCCTTCAAACATTCCTTAAACTAATTATTTTAAATCGCAAATCACTTTCTAAAATTCCTTAACTAAAATTTGACTAAAAAGTCAAAGTTAAAACCTAACTAAGATTGACTGCAAGATCCGACCAGTCACCTGTCAAACCGGACTGCGTCGTTTTAGGTGCACCATCCTTCGCCTCCCAACTTTTACGGTTTCAAAGAGAAGAAAATATTTCAAAATTGGTGGCACACATCACAACGTAAATACATTCCCCCTGTGGCCTCTCTCTCCATACACATAGTAGATCTCAACGCAGAGTATCCTCCATTAACAAAATCTAGAAAAAGAAAGTAAAGTTCAGATGGGACAGAATGGTAACGTGCTGTACTACGAATCGCCGTCGTCGCCGGCGGCTAAGTCTCCTCCCAATCGTTCATCTCTCTTGCAACTAATCAGCAAAAGACGAACAAGTATTATTTTAGCTTTCTTCGTCTGTACAATCCTCTTATCATCATGGAGTCTCCTTAATTTCTTATTGTCATGGTACGGATCCGTTATAACAACTTCGCCGTCGTCTCCAGTTTGGTGGCCGGCGATCTATGCTTCGGTGACGGTGGGTTTGATCTTTGGTGTTTTGGCAATGGCGGCCGCTTTGATTGTAGCGGTGCCGGCTACGGTGGTGATTTGGATATCTGTTTTGGTTTTAATGACTTTTTGTGGGAAGCGGAGGGAGTGGGTGGTGGAGGAGGGGAGGAAGTTGACGGTGGAGATGAGCCGGACGGTGGGGATGGTGGTGATTAAAGAAGGGAACTTGGTGGCTGCTGTGTGTGCTGTTTTTGGGTACTTTGTACTTGTTAGATATGGAGGAGTCGAACATGGTTTGTAAATTGTAATTTTGTTTACTAAAACCTTCGTTTTTAATTGTATATAATTAATATATTCGTTCTTTTAAAAAATTGTATAGCTCTATTTTTGGTATATGATGAAATCGAATTGTGGAAGATTAGAAATGAGAGTAATATAACAGGCAAAAGAAATCAGTCGGATCATAGGGCTGACTACATTAGACATTTAAACACGAAGTATCTAAGCCTATCAATATTATCAATATCATCACAAATTCACGATAACATTTTACAATGAAACGTTAAACAAAACTATTAGAGTACACATAGTTTAAAAGGATAATGACTAAAAATAGCAATAATATATTCTTTTTATTTGAATACATTTGGTTTGAGTTTCTTTTTCGTATATATTTGTTATTTTAATTTATTTAAACTTTATACATTGAAACTTGATGATCGGCTACTCTAGATAAACCGGAAAAATAACTTAATACTTAATATGCTAATATATTTTTCACTTTCTACACATTTAGTCATTATATTTTTTGTTGCAAAATAAATGTTTATTGTTTTTATTTACACATTTAACATTTATGACTGGTTTCTTTAGGTTTTGTTCATGACATTCTATCTAGAACAATCATTAATCACATGTTTGGGGTTGTTGATGTTATAGTCACCACAGTCTCAACTGTGTTGTTACTTAGGTCTTGTGAATTGGCTAGGTATTATCTTCTAAACGACATAATTTTTCATATAATCTTGGATTTTAATGATTTTTATATCGCGTATTCGTATTTAAGTTTACTACAACTTTCGATTATACTACTCCTATTAAAAAGAAATATATTTTTACTTATGATCTTTATATCAACATATTCTTTATTAGTATGAACATTTTTTTGTTAGTAGTTGTGTGGATATAAAGATCTTAAGTAAACATATATTAGTTTAGATTACTCTAGTTATGAGCGTTAAAAAGTAATATATTTTTACTTATTTTATAGAAAAAACGTATACATACATTCATAAAGAACGTGTGGATATAAATATCGTAAGTAAAATATATTATTTTTTAACAGGAGTAATCTAAACGAAAGTGTAGTAGCTCAAATGTAAACACATGGATATAAAAATCGTTAAAATTCAAGATCGTATGAAGAAGTTTCGACGTCCAGAACACAATACATAAGCCAAACCACAGGATCTAAGCAATCAAGCAGTCGAGGTCGCGGTGACCATAAGCTTCAACAACCCCATATACCTCCTTAATGATTATCTCATGTAGGATGTCGTGAGTAAAACTTGAAGAAACCAATCATAAATATTGAATGTGTACAAAAACAACAATGAATTATTTTGCAAAAAAAAAAAAAAATGTAATGACTAAATGTGTACAAAGTGAGAAAATATATTACCATATTAAGTTATTTTCCCATCTTACCTGTAATAACCATTCATACGGACTAAATGTGTATAGTTTAAACAAGTTGAATGGGTATATGTTGACGAAAAAATAATGACTAACTGTGTAAGCATATGTACAAATGTGTACAAAAAACCCAATAATCAAATGTGTACAAATTGAAAAATATATTACCCTTTAAACTCAAATCATAACTTCACAATTTAGAATTAACTTTTTAAAACTAAAACATTAAACTAAACTATTAAGGCAAATATAGTTTAAACTAAGTATTGTGGGATGTCATGTTTATCATAGAATTACTAACACTACTATATATTAAAAAAGGTTATTTTCATAATGACTGAATACCAACCCTTTGTGAAGATGTCAGCGTATCAAAGAGTCTAGGTTACTTAGAGAATCTGAATCTGGCCAGTGACGACTTTGTCTCGAACAAAGTCTATATTTATCTCAATATATTTTTTCCTTTGGTTTGAACTACATTATTTGAGAAATAGATTACACTAACATTGTCACAATAGATTATGTCTTTCTTAAGAGGGGAATGAAGCTCGAGGAGAAGGTTATGTAACCAACATGACTTATATACAAAAATACCAAGGCCTCCGCGCAGAATACTAGAGAAAAAAAGTAGGTTGTTCTTTTCATGACCACGAAAAAATATTGGTTGCCATAAATATACAATGCACGTTATTAGAGTGTTGTGTTGATGGATATCCCCCCATTCGGAGTACGTAATAAAACCAAAAGTAGTCGAGTGATGGAGTTGTAAGCCAAACTCAATAGTGTTGTAAATATATCAGAAAATATGTCTGAGAGCATTCAAGTGAAGTTCTCACATGTCATGCATGTATTTGGATATATGATGAACCGCTTAGGATAGGTTTGTCTAGTGAATGTGAGATACAGGAAGCCTCCAACTAGCTTGTGGCATAGAGTTAGATCGGAAATAAAAGGGCCAATTCAGGGTCGGGGGTAAGAATTCGGAGACCCTATACAATTTAACAAAAAATAGGCCTTAAACTTGAAAGATGTAAAAGATTTAAGTAAAATAGTTATAACTTTTAATTTTCTATTACAAAACACATAAAATTAAAATTCCATTCAAAAAATTACACATTTTTTTTGTTTCTAACTTAAAACAACCATGCTTCTAATATTTGTTGAAATAAAATTTTTAATAATAACTTTATGCAATTGAGCTCATTCGTCATCAAAACCAATCCATAAGTCATTCTTGAAGCATTGTAAATCAAAAATAAATAAATAAACTGTAAAAGAAAGCAGAAACCAAATCAACAAGCTGTGATTTGGTTCTAGGAAATAAAAATAGAAATCAGAAAGTTACCTTATGATTTTCGACCCTTCAAGAGATTGTAGCTTCAATGCTTCCGAATTTGACAAATTAAGCACCTTAAACATTAACACAATGAAAAAACTAGTTTACAGCTTAAAAACAATATCAGATGGTAAAAAATGTATGGTCCCTTCTTATTTTTGACACTTCATGACAGTCAAGATATCAAAAAGCTTAACTGACAGTTAAGATATGGTTGTTTCAATTTTCTGAATTCAAGAAAATAAGAATGAAAAAGAATGAAAAATGTGATTTAGTTCTAAACAGAAAACAATATAAAAAACAGGAATAAAAAATAATAACAGAAAAGCTGATTTACCCTTTCTACCCTTGGCCCAGATTCCAATTTTTGAACCTCTATTCCGGTTTCAATTTACTTGTGGTTCAGTGGAAGAAAAAAGAAGATTGTTGCTGCCGAAATTTGATTGAACATGTGATTTTCTTGTGATTATGAAGAAAGGAATAAAAAAGAAAAAAAAACATGAACTCAAAGCTTCTAATACTTCACGTGATTCTTTCTGAATTCGGAGGATTAAGGGATTTCTTTTGAATGATTTTTCTGGAATAAGCCTATAAGAAAAGAATACCATTTCTACTAGGCTGATAACAATCGTTAATTGGTGCAACTCCAATTATGATTTCTGATTCCCAACGAGGATGAAGGAACGAATGTGTCATCTCATTTTTCCCCCATGATCCATGGGTTTTAACCTCCATGGAGCACCCATTGGGTCCTAGCCCAATCTAGTGAATCATGGACTATAAGCCCACTATATAAGAATGAATGATTTACAAATCAATCTCCATATATTTAACTAGTCTCTTTTTTATCACAAAATTAATTCCAAATTAATTCTTGATCAATACTAATTAAATAATATGATTAATATATTAGAACGTATAATATATTAACAAACCATAAGTGTCCCTTTTCTCATTTTGTCTATCCAATTGTTATGATGCCATGCAACCCAAATGGACCATGCCAAACCTGGTCAAGTACATACTAAATATAGTTATGGACTTAGACACCTTATCCAACAGTCTCCCACTTGGATAAGTCTAATAACTATAGTTACAGGTATGACTTAAAGAACCGACCAGCAATCGTAGCTCTTTCAACGTCTCGCGGAACTAAGATGATGCGGCATTTAAGATAAGTGACCATATAATCCTCTGTTCTAGATACCAGCCGGACAAATACATGGAACAATGTTGTACTTATTGTCCAACAGTTTGTTTCCCGATTTCCGATTTGTTTGACATAGAACTAAAATGAACGCATCAATTTGGTTTTCAACGGGCCCAGTACATAGGTCAAAACAAAATCATCGAGTGGCCCATATATTGCTTCTAATCCTCCAAGGACTAGAAGGAACAGATAAACTTCGACTCATATGCTTGTACTGATTACTTGTTGAATCATACACAAAAGCACATTTTATAACATCGAGTTACCGATGCATTTTCGTACAATCAATGCACAACCAACTCATAATCAACAACTCATGTCTCTAGGTTTGAAGACTTATATGATATTATCGTCTCACGATCACTCGAGATAAATTCCATGAAGTGATACAAGTTAGCGTGGGTTGAATCCAATACTCAGAACTTATGAGCACTCATGAATGTTGTAGCAAATTTTGCTATGTATAACATCTTAGACATCTACAAGCCCAATTCATGATAGTCTTGATTCATATCTACTTCCAACATATGACTGACTGTGGAGAGTTTGATTAAAGTAATTATTCTGGAAGTTAAAACATGCAAAATTGAAACAATAGTAACCAATTGACACAAGATAGCAACACTTTACTTACAAATAAACAACAACTTTTATTTAATCATCAAATGTAAATTACATTTTACAAGTTTCAGAAATAGTTATCTAATCTGCAAAACTAATATCATCCTTCAGCCCGATGCGCCTCGCATGCTGTAAATGCTTAACCCTACACAGTCCCTTTGTGAGGGGATCTGCTGGGTTAATCCGATGATACCCTCTTTACCACGATGAGTCCTTCTTCTATCTAATGTCTAATGAAATGGTAGTTTTTTGTTGATGTGTCTGGACCTGCCGTGATCCCTTGGTTCCTTAGCTAAGGCAAATGCACCCTCATTATCACATAAAATCTCTATAGGCTCCGTAGTAGCTGGTACAACTCCAAGGTCTCCAATGAAGTTCTTTAGCCATATAGCTTCCTTTTCTGCCTTGCTTGCTGCTATGTACTTGGATTCACAAGTTGAATCAGCTACTGTTTCCTGCTTGGAACTTTTCCAAGTAATCGCTCCTCCGTTTAGGGTAAAGACCCAGCCCGAATGAGAGCGGAAATTATCCCTATCGGTCTGGAAGCTAGCATCACTATACCCCACAACTCTCAAGTCATCACTCCCACCAAGGGTAAGGACCCAGTCCCTAGTCCTCCATAGGTACTTGAGAATATTCTTCACCACTGTCCAGTGAGCCTTGCCCGGATTCCATTGATATCTGCTGACCATGCTCAAAGAAAAGGCCACATCAGGGCGAGTGCCATTCATAACATACATGATCAAGCCTACAATGGAAGCATATGGTACTCGACTCATCTCAGCTATCTCAGCCTCTGTACTCGGGCTCTGATTCTTACTCAGTTTGGCGTTACTCTGGATCGGTAAGTCACCTTTCTTGGAATCCTGCATGCTGAACCTTCTCAGGACCTTATCCAAGTAGGTACTTTGACTAAGTCCAATAAGTCTCTTACTCCTGTCTCTTAATATCCTTATCCCTAGGATATAGGCAGCTTCTGTTCGATTAATGTCTAAGTCCATAACTATAATTGGTAAGACTTGACCCGACTCGACATGGTCCATTTAGGTTGCATGGCATCGGGACATTTTGATTGACAAGATGAGGAAAAAGGATACTAGTGATTTATATTAATATATTATAATTTCTAATATATTAATATATAATCATATTATTTAATTAGTATTGATCAAGAACTAATTTATAATTAATTAAGTAATAAAAAAGGGACTAATTAAATATGGACTCTTAGATATATATGTGTGATGGGCCAAGTTCATTTAGGTTGGGCTAAGCTTTCATGGATAGTCCATGGAGTGTTTAACCCATGGATCATATGAAATGAAAGGTCATGGGTATTAGGGTTTAACCCTAATCTCCACACTATATAAATAAGTCATTGGTTGGTGAAATGACACTAGTGTGTGTACACAAAAGGGCAAGACCGATTTCACTAGAGAGAACCAAAGTATCCTTATTCTCAAGGTTATTCCAAGTGTTCATGGTGTTATGTGAACCATTTGAGGTGTCACACTTGGGGCACAAGGCACTCAAGCTTCATGAAGACAAGTTACATAAAAAAGGTATGTATTCTATCTATTTTATTACCCAATTATATGATATTTGCATGCTAGTATAGGGTAATATCTTGGAAACTTCAAATTTGCATGTATAATAGAGAAAACATAGATCCAAGGTATTTAGGGTTGTATGTGCACCATAGGATTTTGTAGTATACTAAAATCCAATAGTGGTATCAGAGCCATGTGTTGTTTTTTGTTATATTCATGCAAATGTTTTATTTTCAAGGTTGAAAAAAAAGGAAAAAAAACATGACGTTTGTCAAATTTTAAGATAATTACTTGTTTTTGTGAAAAACTAATTATTTGTAAAATTTGAATCATTCGCTATATGAGTTGAATTAGGTCAAATTTAGTAAAAGATAAAATGATATGATTATTTTATTAGTTTTAAAAGTTTGATCTAAATGTTTTAAGGAGTTAGAAATTATCATAAATTTTGGATCTCAAAAGTTTTTTTTTTTAAGTTGTGATCTTAAGTGTTTTGAAACCTCCATAAGTTATGGATATGAAAAGGTTTTTAAAAAAAAATTGATTCAAAGTTTTTATGGAGTTACAAAATTTGGTGTTAATGTTTTAAAGAATTCCATAACTTATTCTTAAGTTCTGGAACATGAAAAGTTTCATCATAAAACAAGCATTTAACTCCATAAGTTATGGATTACCAAAAGTTTTATGTTTCCTTGATTTATGAGTTAGTTTAGATTAATGAAAAAAATTTGTGTTTTAGTTGTTTTCAATCCTAATTAATCTAGAGGTATTTAATAAAATGTGTTTTTGTAACTTGTCCTCAAGTTACATAAAAGGTCACATTTATGAATCTTAAAACTCATAAAAGTGTCATAGGTTACATAAAAAATGAAGAGTCTTCATTTTAATGAACCATTAAACTCATAAGTTATGAAATGAAGAGTTTTGAATAGTTTCAAAACTTGCCCTCAAGTTTTGGAATTTGAAAAGTTTTCTCTAATGAATACTTTAATTCCAAGTTAAGCCCTTAGAATTTTAAAAGATAAAATTCAACCCTTATACTTTATAATACTATAAGTTAATAATATTTATATATATATGTATAAGAGCAAGTCGTCTTACCATTAGTAGACCTCATTCACGAAGCCGGTGTATAAGCGGGGTATAAGGTCACTGCCTATAAAATGGCAGTTTAATGGGTATCCACTCTCACCCACCGCTTCCTTGATTGGTGGAGGGTCGTTAGCCGAACAGGTAGGACAAGGACTAAAATTCTCCCTTTATTAAAAGTATTAATGATAAATACTAAGTACCTAAACACTTATAAATTCCCAATCTTAGTTACTTAGGAAAATGTAAATTTGGTGCTAACCCATGAAATTACACTTTGCACCCTTGTTAAGTCGTTTGTGGAGCATGTGTGGTTAACCGGCACACTAACATGGGACTGACAAAGTGTGGCAAAGGGTGACTTAAGTTTTATCATAGATTAGTGGAGCGTGTGTGGTTAACCGGAACATTGATTGGGTGATAAAATTAAGGGTACCAAGTCAATTTGCATGGTTATTCACACCTTGTTTGTGATCCTCGGCATACCAGTCACAAAATTGAGAGGGCACAATCGAGATTCAAACATGCCATTGAAAGTTCAATGTATCTCAAAAGATCTAGGAGTTTCAAATCCAATTAAAACTTAATTATATTTCGTTTTTCATGGTGGAAATTGGTAAATCATCATTTACCTACCTTCAACTATTTTATAACTTGGATTACGACATCCCTCTTCCAGTTATAAATAGGTTGTTGGGTCCTAGCCTTAATATTTCATATTGGGTGTTATATTAAGGACTTTAAATCAACTAAACTTGAATATCTCCCAAAAGATGTCTAGTTCAGACATCTACGATATTCCCAAATCTCTTGGAACTTCACTTCCTCCACCTCCTCCAATTATTCTCCCTAACCCACAAGTTCAAGGTCACTCAAGCCCTATTGGCAAGGCAAGGTCTAGGTGTGATCACATCTTGGAGATGAAGTCACATATTGACAAGCCGGGAGAGTTGGGTGTCAAAGTCTTGAGAAAGTTTGTGGTTCAATCACTTTCTAAGTCACATAGTGAGTTCCTTTGGGACTCCTATGAAACAGATTATGACAAGACCCTAAATGATCTTATCAATTTGGTTGGTACTGTTGAATCAGCAATGATTTGGAAGGCTAGTAAAGCTAATTTGATTAGAAGATCGACTTCCCAAAACCTTATGGACATTGACAATGATGACACTGGAAATCCAGAAAAAAGCATTCTCTTCCCAATGGAAAGAGTAGTTAACTCGGTTGACCAAATGGTAAAGAGAAAAGCTAAGTTTGTGATAGTCCCATGTACTGTAACACCGTAAAAATTTACAATAAATTTAAACTTTTAAAAATACCCCCATATTCATAAAAGCATTACAAAAAGGTTTTCATTTCATTTAATATCAGAGTATCCCAGAACATCAACATAAAATTTGAGGAGCGGTACGATCACGCCTTTGCCTTGCCACAATCTCCTGAGTTACCTGAAACATTACATTGAAGCTGTAAGCTCGAAAGCTTAGTGAATTACCCCCAAAATACCACATGCAACATATACGCCTTTCCAGGACATAATTCTATGGGATCCTCCGATCCGAATGTCTCAGGGGACTTCCATCCCAAACCTAGTAGGCCTTCCGGTCCTACCCATAATGACCTTCCGGTCCATACTCTATTGACCTTCCGGTCCATGCTCTATTGACCTTCCGGTCCATAACATACAGTTCATACATACATACAGTTCATACATGACATATACAGATCACATATCATAAGAACCCCTATATCGCATACTCTTCGTAACTCATAAGACCTCCCTGTCATACATATATCTCATACTCATATCGCAATCCTACTCATACGAATCACATAACATCTATCAACTTAGCTAATACTTCTCATGGTAACTAAGACCTTTCGGTCGCACATATAAATCATACTCATATCACATTCCTACTCATACGGATCACATATCATATAATTACTTATCCATAACACATAAGACCTTCCGGTCACACGTATATCTCATGCTCATATCGTAGCATAACTCTACAGTAAAGTAATCAACAACTATCCGGCTTTCCATCCGGTAAAGGGGGCCGGCCTTGGTGCCTTAGACCCCATCGATATAGTGAGGATAACTCACCTACAACTGCCGACTTGAAGGATTAGGACCACGCTGCTCTGACCACCAGCACGAACTCCACCACTGATGATTACCAAATAACCAAACCAAAAAATACCAGTAATTACCAAAATACCCCTGGAAGTCAAGCTGGTCAACCCTTGGTCAAAGTCAAAGTCCTCAGTCAAAGTCAACCTTCCTGACTGACTCTACTCGCCGAGTCAACCTGCCGACTCGTCGAGTCCCTATACTCTGAGAAATCCCATAGCACGACTCAACTCGCCGAGTCAACCCGATGACTCATCGAGTTCCTATGCTCTAAAAACTCCTATGCCTCGAATCTACTCGCCGAGTCCAAGAATCCTCGAGTCCCATCCCGTTCAACACACGGAGTTGTCCCTTGACTCACCGATTCACGACTTATCCAGAAAAGTTAGGGTCCCACGACCAGACTCGCGGAGTCCAAGAATAGACTCGCCGAGTCCAAGGCAATCTTCAACAGACTCGCCGAGTTGTTCTTCAAACTCGTCGAGTCCATGCTCATGTTCATACAAGTCACCGAGTACCTCTAGTTCTTAACGCATACAGTGGCCTTCCAAGTCATGTAAGGGCTCCAATCCATAGATCTACTCTTCTACAAGCCATCCATCACGTAAAGTGGCAAACTTTACGTGAATCCAAAGAGATCTAAGCCATAAACATCCAATGATAAGGTTTGGGACAATAAGGTTTCACCAACAACTCAAGGACAGGGACTTTATGCACTTCTGAATCATCTCAATCCCAGATCTGAGGTAGCAACCTCAGATCCATCCTCCAAACCCAACATAACACTAGATATGCTCCCAAAACTTCCACAAACGATAGATCTAGATGCATAAAAGCTCAAGCAACGAATTATTACCTCAAAAGAAAGCTCCAACTGAAGAATAATCCCAATCTCTGCAAAGCCCCTTGCTCCAATCCTCTAAATCTTCAAAATCTCTTCACCAATCACTTCTCAAAGCTCCAATTTGCTCTCCAATGCTCTCACCAACGGATCTAGGGTTTTCTGGACTTCAAAGGGGGCTAAGGGGACTGAAGGGAGGGCATTAAGTCCTTTAAATAGGGTGCAATCCCGAAGATTAGGGTTTTGCTCTCTTCAGCACTAACTCGCCGAGTCTACCCATGGACTCGCCGAGTTGACCATCCTTATTTACACTTTGAACCCTGAACTTTCACTTCTGAACCTGGGATGTTACAATTCTCCCCCACTTAGATTAGGCTTCGTCCTCGAAGCCTGCGGCAACACAATTAAAAAAAAAACTACTCCCGTAAAGCATCTCCTGACATTAACCGACCCAGGTTCCTCAAAACACTACCAGAGAACCCCAAAACCCAACTCTTCCCTCTGCGGTGTCCTGACAACCGCCTCAAGCCGGCCACCGGCTCCTTCCTCTGACAACCATAGTTATCAACGAAACACCACCCAATGACACTTCAATCATTCCGAACCACAATGATTACTTGCCTCTTACTAGCTAGATATCACCACGAACCACCAGGTCTCGACCCAGTACCCCACTGCTATCCCTTTCTTTTCCTGGCATTACTTTTACCTAATCCGCTGCTGAGACTTATCCCGCTCCCTTTCTGAATCCAACACTTTTTCCTTCCGTGCTGATAGGATGACACTTCCTTCAGCTCCTGAGCAACTCCCATGAGTTCTCTTCCGCAATTACATACACATGCTGAACTTGCTCCAGCATCCTTGGGTTGGAAAAACCCAACATACTGAAGACACCCTCAGACATCCCCCAGGCTGAATTACCACTTCGTACATAAGCTCCTGATCACAACCACCCTGAGAATCCAAGGTTCTATCCTTACATCCCTTCCGAACTCCTCTGGTTCTACATTACCAGAAATCCTTCCAGTAATTGTGTCTCAGCGGGACCCTCCGGTCCCCTAACTCTGGTAAACCTTCCGGCCTTAGTAGACATCCAACTCAAATGTACTTCCATACCACTAGCACAATCACAATGCCCAAACACCATATTGACATACTTTCAATCCCTCATTCTCGCTACTGTTTTCACTTCCGTGATCCAACACTCCCCTCCTCGGAGCCATATACCTTTCCTTTTCCTTATATAAGGTAGTCCACCAGTCAACTTCGCGACTTCAACCAAGTGCCACAACACTCCTATACCACTCTACACCAGCACTCGCAAATTAACAACTACCACATTCGTCATACATGCTCTAAATCTGATTGCAAGGACTCTTGGGCCCATGCACTGCCTTCCACTAACACAATTAATACCCGGGGCCAGACCTACTGATTTCTATAACATCGCAACATACACAATCCATCTCCTCATATTGATCTAACAACATATTCAGAATTTTCAGCATGACTGAACCGCCTTTCCAGGCCGGCAGCCACCTTGAGACATTCTTAGAACTTTCGGTATGGCGGAACTGCCCTCCAGGGCCTTCAGCCTGACTGATACGCCTTACGGCCTTCGGTCTAACTGATACACCTTCCGGCCTTCAGTCTATTCGGACCACTCAAACTATCATACATCATCACGAACTATCCTCCATGGGAATCTCTCCCGCATATACTGTTCTAGCCCTCTTGGGGTTCTGAACTCTAACACCATCCATATTCTCAGATTCCAGCCTAACCTTAGACCTCAAAACATCCGATCGTCTTCCTCCGAAAACCTTGGTCTGCACCCCGCCCCACCTATCTGACACTTACATATACCAGCTCACACTCTTGGCTGACTGAAACACTACTGAATCCCAAATAGCTAATCAACCTCTAATGTTCGCCGATTCTTCTGAGAATTTTCCAATTCTCCCCACTTAGAGCACTGGCTTCCACTTACTCGCAACCCAACCGACATCATTTAATCAACTCTACTCAAGATATTTCCTTTTTATCCATGCATTGATTCCTTCAAAATGAGCAACCTTCACAAGTTCAAATCCCGACATTGCATATCTCGAACTCTAAAAGAGTTTGACCCTTGACAGAAGATACCTCAACCTGCCAAAGCTATACCCGGCATCCAGACAGAGAAACCTAGTTTCCCCACACCAATCCTCCTGGACGTTAACCAACTACGACTCCCAATACCAAAACCCTCGATTGAACGATAAACCCGACGAATGAACGAACAAATACAATACTATAACTCATGCGAACAAGACTAGCAGATATACCTACTCCACAATAACCAACAAATGGAAGATAACAAGATAAAAACATACCCTCAACTGCATCTGGTCCTAACCTAACCTCCTCTGCAACAAGCTGAAAGTTCGACCCCGTGTCCCAGGAGGCTCCGCTCCACTCTGACCCCCGCCAATAATCCTCAAAGTGGCCGGTGCTGGAACCCGCACCGGTCTGGCAACAAGATGAGGACAGCTGGCCCTCAAGTGACCATCCTGATGGCAATGATAACAAATTCTTATATCCTGAATCGGGGCTGACTGCCGACAATCCCTCACATAATGCCCCTCTTTTCCATACTTGTGGCATGCACCACCGGACCTACAACCTCCGGTATGACCCTTCCCACCCTTCTCACAAGTGTGGCTACTCTGACCTCCTAACCTGGAATCAACAGTCTTACACCGTCTCGGCGCGGGCTGCGACTGTACCGGGGCCTGCCTCTGCCCTCACAACTGTAACTCAACCTCCAATTCATGCCGCCGAGTGGCCTCCTGCAATTTTAGCAAGGTCTCACACCTCTGCGTAGCCACAAACTGTCTGATATCCCCCTTGAGCATACTCACGCATCGAAGCATCTGAGCCCGCTCCGACGCAAATTCAGGGAAAAACATCGCCCTTTCAGTGAACATTCTAGTGATCTCCGTCACCGACTCCGAATTCTGCTCCAGTTCGAAGAACTCCCAAGACAACCTCTACCTCTCCACTCGTGGAACATAACGGGCATAGAACATCTCCCAAAACTGCTCCCAAGAAACCGCAGCTTGCTGCGCCTCCGAATAAGCTCCCGTGGTCAACCTCCACCAATCCTTCGCCCCGAGCCTTAATAGGTTCAGAGCACACCGTACCCTCTGATCCGCAGGGCATGAACATGTGAAGAAACAATCTTCCACATCCGACAACCATCTGAAAACACTAATCGGATCCTAAACTCCATCAAAACTAGGGGGCTTCGCATTATCGAAGTCTTGATATTGAAAACCTTGTCCGACTCCTCCACCTGCCTCTTCTACAGCCGCTGCAACTGCCACGGCAGCCGTCTCTGCAAGAGCTGCATACCGCTCATCGGAATACTCTGTCATCGCGGTCTTGATCGACCCAAACATCTCCGGCATCTCGGCCCGGAACATAGCATCAATCTTATCATGGAGGACCCCACGAATCCTGGCATCTAACTCACCCGTACTCATCTGACCAGTAACCTCGGGTGGTGCTAGTCCACCCTGAACACCTCCTCCTGATTCCGATCCCGATCCGGATCCATTCCTGACATGCCTCGTAACCGCCATACTGAAAACACCGCAAAACCTCAGGTACTTCCCACTAACCTAGGAACCAACTCCCAACCAAACCCTAGGGGTTGTGACTTCCTTGATACACATATGGGTCCTGTGCTTTCAGTAGTACGGGCCCATACTACCTTCCACACCTACCCATAGTTATATCAAGTATCACCACAACACCCTAGTGCTGAACATACATAAAAAGCAATCAACCCTCACCCCTAGAGGAACACTTAAAATCTCATACAGAAGGAATCCTAGGCTAGCAGGCATCATAAATCAGGAAATTCTATCATGTAATTCCTGAAGATCCCTAACCTTGTACTAGCATGCTGTTTTAACATATCACATAATCAAATAACTTGCATGGTATTTTGGGGTCTACTTACTGGCTCTGGCTGATCGTACCTCCGCATCCTCCTTTACTTATTTTGAAAACCATTTTAAATTTCTTTTTGAAAACTTTCCTTGATTTGAGACTGGATTCACACGAATGTTCCTCCAATTCACTCAAACCAAGGCTCTGATACCAACTTGGAACACCGTGAAAATTTAAAATAAATTTAAACTTTTCAAAATCAACGCATATTAATAAAATCATTACAAAAAGGTTTTCATTTCATTTAATATCAGAGTATCCCAGAACATCAACATAAAATTTGAGGAGTTGTATAATCATGCCTTTGCCTTGCCACGATCTCCTGAGTTACCTGAAACATTACATTGAAGCTGTAAGCTCGAAAGCTTAGTGAATTACCCCCAAAATACCACATGCAACATATACGCCTTTCCAGGACATAACTCTATGGGATCCTCCGATCCGAATGTCTCAGGGGACTTCCATCCCAAACCTGGTAGGCCTTCCGGTCCTACCCATAATGACCTTCCGGTCCATACTCTATTGACCTTCCGGTCCATGCTATATTGACCTTCCGGTCCATAACATACAGTTCATACATACATACAGTTCATACATGACATATACAGATCACATATCATAAGAACCCCTATATCGCATACTCTTCGTAACTCATAAGACCTCCCTGTCATACATATATCTCATACTCATATCGCAATCCTACTCATACGAATCACATAACATCTATCAACTTAGCTAATACTTCTCATGGTAACTAAGACCTTCCGGTCGCACATATAAATCATACTCATATCACATTCCTACTCATACGGATCACATATCATATAATTACTTATCCATAACACATAAGACCTTCCGGTCACACGTATATCTCATGCTCATATCGTAGCATAACTCTACAGTAAAGTAATCAACAACTATCCGGCTTTCCATCCGGTAAAGGGGGCCGGCCTTGGTGCCTTAGACCCCATCGATATAGTGAGGATAACTCACCTGCAACTGCCGACTTGAAGGATTAGGACCACGCTGCTCCGACCACCAGCATGAACTCCACCACTGATGATTACCAAATAACCAAACCAAAAAATACCAATAATTACCAAAATACCCCTGGAAGTCAAGCTGGTCAACCCTTGGTCAAAGTCAAAGTCCTCAGTCAAAGTCAACCTTCCTGACTGACTCTACTCACCGAGTCAACCCGCTGACTCGTCGAGTCCCTATACTCTGAGAAACCCCATATCACGACTCAACTCGCCGAGTCAACCCGATGACTCGTCAAGTTCCCATGCTCTGAAAACTCCCATGCCTCGAATCTACTCGTCGAGTCACCCCGAGACTCGCCGAGTCCAAGAATCCTCAAGTCCCATCCTGTTCAACACACGGAGTCGTCCCTCGACTCACCGATTCACGACTTATCCAGAAAAGTTAGGGTCCCACGACCAGACTCGCCGAGTTGACCATCCGTATTTACAATTTGAACCCTGAACTTGCACTTCTGAACCTGGGATGTTACATGTACCATTACCAAAGGGTCCATTTGTTAAAATTGCCAAAGGAAGGGGAACTGTTTGTGAAGCTGCCAAATTTTCCTAAAGATGTTAAAGTCAATAAGTTTGACTCTACTTCAGGAAAAGTCCATTGTCTAACTCTGTTAAGCTCCTATTTCGAGATTCTTATTACATAATGTGACTGAGTTACATGGTGATGTTATAAGAATTAAAGAAAAGAGAGAAAGCTTAGAGGAAGTATATGCTACTTCTGATCGCGAAGATGGACTTCGATCGCATCAGAATTTTGAAGTTGTTACTTAGGAGTTATGACACATTGCTTAGGAATATATAACAACAAGGTTTTCATATGGATTGTAAGGATAAGTTTTTCCGCAAAGTTTTTTAAATAAAAGGAAATTTTTTGATTTTTATTTATTTTAAGTATCCTTACAATGACATTTGTGAAAAAAATTGTTGTTTATATGATTCCATTGCTAGTAATATAGGAAAATGGTTTTGATTCTTTCATTTGTGGTAGTGTCTAAATTTACCAAATAAGGAAAGTTTCTCATCACCTAAGTTTCAATTGGACCGAAACTTGAAAGCATTCAAGTTGTATAGTATGATGAATGAGAACTTTCAAGCATTAGAAAATTAAGACTAATTACTTGTTCACATGGATGTGTGAGTCAAGTAAAGGACTAAGGGATCGAGTACACATTCTTGTGCACCGATCAAGCCCACCACAAATGTAACTTGAGTGACACATCTTAAAGAAGGTTTATTAACACTAGTGAAATGTAAAGGTTTTCTACTCTTGTACATTTGAATTTGGTAAGTTGTGATGTCTTGGATAAAACAAAGACCAACTTAGGCTAATTGTGTTAGGTGTTTGTCTTGATTAGAATCCACACTATCTCTTGAATATTTGGCATGAAAGTCATATAGGTCAAGGAGACAGTAGGAGTCTAAAAGATCCTGAAAGGGTTTCAAGAAGTAATCAAGAATAAAACCTATATTTCATCACTAGCACACAACTAGAGGTTTATAACCTATCGTGTTGACATTTCTGTGCTCATTCCAGTTAAGTTGGCTATACATTTGAGTTCTACATGTTCTCAATTGTGTGCATAGCTTCTTGGAAGAAATGGCAGGCCCTTGAGCTGCTAGGTGGCAAGAATTAAGATTACACAAGTTCAGTCCATATGAATTTGGAATTGTCACTAATCTTGTCTTGTGATTATCATTTTGACAAAAATTCACATGGAAAGGAACACATATACCATAAAATCTAAGGGTCATAAGGTTTCTCTCCGATTCATGAAAATGATGGTAAGGAAACACTTCCACCAAGTAGATTTGAAGCAGATAGCAAAGGTCTAAACAATTGAGACTATGATTACAGCATCCCTTTTCATAGTTTTGAAATTGTTTAGACACACATGTGAGCTATCTAAGGAAAGGCGTGTGATATTGATAAGGTTTTATCAAAGCACTCGTATTAGAAATCTGAACTTTGGTAAGAAAGTCAATAAAGTATTGATTTCTAGAAGTTCAACTGATTTCTGAGCACATGTTAAAGCTAGTGGGAGCATAAGTGTTATGCTAATAATCATCATGTTAGTGGGAGCATGATAATTATGATAAGTATTGCAAGTTAGCAATGTTAATTATAGAAAACAAAAGTTCCAATTCGTGAAGTTATAGGGGTTGAAAAAGTTGTTTTGCTATAATTAAGGGAGAGGATATACTTCATTTCAGTTCTAAAGCCTTAGATTGAGACCTTAAGCATCTTTAGTCAAGAATATATATATATATATATATATATATATATATATATATATATATATATATATATATATATATATATATATATGAATTTTATGTTGGTTTGGTTCAACTTAAGAAAATTCTATATAATGCGTTCTCAAAATTCGATTATGATTACGACATCCCTTTTCATAGTCAAATTTTGAGAATATGGCAAACAAAAAATTATTATGGCAAAAGACTGGTCTAGAACCATGTCTTTATGTGAAACATCATGAATCGTGTCCCATTTACTTTGGGTACAAGATTGATTACATGTGCTATAATATTTATCCTTTCTGAATTTTCCAAATGCCTTGGGGCATTAAGGAGGAAAATGTCTTGAATTGGATATGACTAAAGTGATTAAGCAATTGTCGAGGACAATCTAAGGTTTACCAAAGATTGGTTGCTCAAGGACAGTTGGAAGTATACTGTTAATATTGGAAGGATTATATTGACATAGTCTGAAAAGAGGCAACTCTAGTTCAGAAGCTGTAGTCAAAATGGGAATATAGAGTTGTCTTCATAGGAGGAAGCAATCTGTGTAAGGTTAAAGAAACTTAATGCAAGAAGCATATTCAAAGCAATGCGCTTTGAATCTGAGACATTGTTTCCATGGAATTGCTCTCCATCGGAATACTCTGTAATGATTGTTGCCAAGTCTTTGTGGCTTGGTGCATAATCACTACAAGAGGAACACTGCATATAAGTTTAAAATCTAAACAAATTTTGATAAATGATAGGAATTTGGAATTCTTACATTTAAGACAAGGATTTTGGAGTGTGAAAAGAGAATCATTGAAATTATGTTCAATTGATCTAGTTCACAAAGAAAAGGATCATAGAAAAACATAGAGAGCATACTTGGTGTATGACAAAGCTATTGTTTAGAAAACATAGTGTACATGCTTGGAGCATGGGACAACTAGTGTTTTAAATTCAGGTATAAAGTTGATAAAACCGAAACAATGAATAATGAGTAATCAGTATGGTGATAAATAAAAGTGGTGTATTTATATTCATAGGGATTGATACCATATTTGATTCATTTATTCTTGTGTTTCACTTTGCATGTTTTGACTTCCATAATAACTAGGTTATTCTTCTGAATGACTAAGTTATTCAAACCATCCACAGTCGGTCATATGTTGGAAGTAGATATGAATCAAGACTGTCATGGGTTGTCTTGTAGAGGTCCAAGTTGGTGGACAAAGTTGTGATACAACACTCATGAGTGCTCATAAGTTCTGAGTATTGGATTCAACCCACGCTCATTTGAATCACTTCATGGATTTTATCACGAGTGATCATGAGACGATAATATCTTAATTCTTCAAACCTAGAGATATGAGTTGGTTTTACATTGATTGCACGAAAACGCATTGGTAACTCGATGTTATAAAATGTGCCTTTGTGTATGATTCAACAAGTAGTAGAACAAGCCATATGAGTCGAAGTTTATCCATTCCTTTTACCTTTGGGATAAAAGCGATATCTGTGGGCCCCTCAATGATTTGATGATGATACATGTGAGTGCTTGGCCAAGCCAGGACTGATTTGATTTGTTCAACCAGTCAGTCATCATAAATCGAAAATCAAGAAACAACAAATGGACAGAGAGAATGATTATAATCCATGTCCCAGTCCATATGATATCTAGAATGGAGGAATATATGATCCCTCATCTAATGGAAAAGTCATTGACAAAGGTCAGAGTTCATCGGCAAGGTCAGAGTTCAACAGAAGCTTTTGAAAGATACGATTGCTAGTCGGGGTTTGAAGTCATACTCAATAATAGTTTTAGACTTTTCCAAGTGGGAGACTGTTGGATTAATGTCTAAGTCCATAACTATAATTGGTAAGACTTGGCCCGACTTGGCATGGTCCATTTGGGTTGCATGGCATCGGGACATTTGGATTGACAAGATGAGGAAAAAGGATACTAGTGATTTATATTAATATATTATAAGTTCTAATATATTAATATATAATCATATTATTTAATTAGTATTGATCAAGAATTAATTTATAATCAATTAAGTGATCAAAAAGGGACTAATTAAATATGGACTCTTAGATATATATGTGTGATGGGCCAAGTTCATTTAGGTTGGGCTAAGCTTTCATGGATAGTCCATGGAGTGTTTAATCCATGGATCATATGAAATGAAAGGTCATGGGTATTAGGGTTTAACCCTAATCTCCGCACAATATAAAGAAGTCCTTGTTTGGTGAAATGGCACTAGTGTGTGTACACAAAAGGGAAAGGCCGATTTCACTAGAGAGAACCAGAGTATCCTTATTCTCAAGGTTATTCAAAGTGTTCATGGTGTTGTGTGAACCATTTGAGGTGTCACACTCAGGGCACTAGGCACTCAAGCTTCATGAAGACAAGTTACATCAAAAAGGTATGTATTCTATCTATTTTATTACCCAATTATATGATATTTGCATGCTAGTATAGGGTAATATCTTAGAAACTTCATATTTGCATGTATAATAGAGAAAACATAGATCCAAGGTATTTAGGGTTATATGTGCACCATAGGATGTTGTAGTATACTAAAACCCAACAGCTTCTCCAAGGTCCTTCATAGCAAAACACTTCCCAAGCCAGGATTTAACCTCTTGCAAGGTTGGGATGTCATTTCCTATGAGTAGGATGTCATCCACATACAATACGAAAAATCTAAATATACTCCCACTAGCCTTAATGTTGGGATGAAAACCCTAATTGAGATTTGATGAACAAGATGCGGAAAATAAGAACAAACACAAATACGAAGATTATGTCGAATGATCACTCGATTTATTCAAATATGAGGAATAAATTACACTTTCAGCATAGACTAAAGAATCTAACACTACATAAGAAACCTCACATGGCGGCTACATTTTGCCTCACTCTTAACCCTAATTGTGAATAATACATGACTATTTATAGGGAAAAGAAAAGTCTTGGGCTTTTAACCTAGAATTCATCAAAGGGGCACATTGCCATCATCCATGGAGTGCTTTGAAACCCTACCATCTCCCCCTCAAAGTATGGAATGGATGACAATGCTTTAACTTCCAAAACAAGCATCTAGCAAATAAAAAGATCTGCAACGAGGAATATATGAAGCAATCCATGAATCTTGATTCTTCAATAGTCTTCAAACACGGGGTCTAGGATATATAAATCAAGCACTGAAGTAATGTATTTAAACTTCATTTTCGAATGTAATCCCAAAGAATCTTCATGAAAACCAAACCCGCCATAAAAACCCTTTTCAGAACAAAGAAACTGAATCACTTCTTATCTTTGAAGAGCTCCCCCTCCAAGTCACAATGATCTTCAAATAAGCTAATGATATAAGCCATCAAAAAATATCATGTAACAACCCAAACTTTAAGATTCGTAACGCCACTTGATCGAGAAAATACAAGAAGTCGGAGATATAACAAGTCCTTAGCAGAGCTCGATAAAGAACTTCCGCTGTAAAGGATACTTCTCTCTAAAAGCTTTAGCAGAGCTCGATGAAGAACTCCCGCTGTAAAAGCTACCTTCATAATTCAACCACAAGCTTTATCAAAAATCTTCAACTTTGAAAATTCACAAATCCAATTTCGAATGACCATACCAAATTCTCCCCCGATTTATAATAAAAAACATGATTATAAAGCCTTCTTATGGTCATGAGAATGATCTTGAATGGATAAAAATTACTATGCTCCCCTACGACAAAATGATATATACAATGAAGTATAAAATTCGAAAAAGTCATGAAAATTGTCGTTATCACGAAAAACGACTTTCCGAACTGCCAAGACTTGATGGAATCATTATTTTGCTGTTCACGAAAAAATATGAGCGTCGAAAATCCAAAACTGTTCACCGGCCCTCGATGTAGTAAACTTTTCTGAATATTGGGCCGAAACTGTCACTTGCTGAAAGACAGGGGTTGGAATGGTAATTCAGCATCAATATATTCCTTTATTTGAAGCAAAAACTGGAAATGATCCAAAAATACCAATCTGTGAAAACAACAGGGACCAAAGTGTCAATGCGCTGAAGTTGCAGGGACCAAAAGTTAAACTTTACTATCTTCTTGCCCATTTAGACGTAGATGAAAGAGCACAACATGATACTCCAGTTGATCTTTCAACGATGATTCAAACCAGACGCGAAACCTTGAAATTGGCACATATAAACATCGACTGCAATAGGTTCGCTCCGAGTACAAGCAACCGAAACCAAGTTCGGTCCAGGTTCATTGAACCGAAACCATGTTCGGTCAGAGCACAGGTTCGATTTTGGTTCATCCTCCGTTCGCTCCAACCATTAACAAGCGAACCCAAAGTCGTTGTTCCAGGTTCGGTCCTAATTCATTAGCTTTTACCGCAAGGCGAACCCACTCACAGGTTCGCTTATTGTTCTCACTCTACTTTTGCTTCAAGCCCTTTAGATCCGAGTGCTAACACATGAACACAGATTCGTTCCGAGCACAAAGACGTTTGTGAAAAGCGAATAGAGATAACATGTTCGTTTTTCGTTTCTAGCACAAACACGCGAACACTAAATCGTTCCAGGTTCGTTCGTGGTTCACCTCTAATAGTTAATTTTGACTTTTTGCCTTGACTGGTGTTCTTCCAATTGAGTTCCAATTCCAATTTCATTCGTTCCCAGTGATATTCGATTTCAATCGTTCGCAAGTAAGTACATTCAAACCGATTTTGACTTTCAGGTTTGAATTGTAAGGACATCTTTTCAATTGATTGCGAGACTTGAGTCCTGATTCTGAGTACCATTCATTACAATATGATATTAGCTTCTATGTACGAGACCCTCCAACACTGATACACAATCTGATGCGAAACCAAGAAAAATTGCGAGATCAACATAACTCATTGAGACCTAATATGCGAGAGCAAGGAAATCAATTCCAATTACAAAACTTCCGTCGCATATAATTCCTGCGTTCCGATATCAGGGCTTTTCAATTCCAGAGCATTCACTTTTGTCATCATCCATTCAGTTCCGATTCCAAAAAAAAATGATGCTTTCATCTCGCTTTTCATTGTTCTGATTCCAATCGACATGGTTCCGATCACATTCACCGTTCCAAACAAAGTTTTCACAATTTCAGTTTCATTCGATCGCATTACACATCCAGTCACGAATCTGATTAAGATTGCAATCCGATTTTGACTTTCTATGGTTTGACCCTCCAAATCGAGATATAGTGTTGTTCATCCGTTCATCATTAGAATTTGAAATTTCCATTGAACAAACACCCAATCGACATGTGGAACAGATTAAGCAAATTGATTCAAACACCATAATCAAATAAAATCAAAAACGATTTTGAGAATGAAACTATTTAGAAATTTTGACTCAAGAACAGAAATCGATTAGTAAATCAAATTAGAACAAATGATTAAATAAGAGTCGTGAATCATGAATTTAATCAGAATATAAGAACGAATTGCGAAATCGAGATGCAACATTCACAATTTTGAGATGTGTCGACTGCGTGAATCAGAACATGCGACGTCAAAGAACAAGTTAAGGGCTTATACCAATGAACTCGGCTGAATGAATAAAAATCAAATACAATTGGGCCTCTATTGAAAAAATAGACGATTTTCAGATCCAAAACTAAATATAGTGAATACGATGAATAGGAACATGATTCTTTGGGCTAAAACATGGATCTATAGGAAATTATCAAAAGACTTTGATCATAAAACAAATCAGATCCATAGAAAAATATGAATTAAATGAGAATCGGATTAGAATTACCATGATGAACAGTAACATAATAGATAAGTCTCCATGAACAGTAGATCGAACAAAAATGTTGATTCCAAACCGCCAAAACACCAAAAATCTTCAAAATCTTGTGTAGAAAATCATCAAATCAAGAACCGATACTTCAAAGATCAATAGATCTTCAAAGACCTGCTCTGATACCACTTGTTGGGATGAAAACCCTAATTGAGATTTGATGAACAAGATGCGGAAAATAAGAACAAACACAAATACGAAGATTATGTCGAATGATCACTCGATTTATTCAAATATGAGGAATAAATTACACTTTCAGCATAAACTAAAGAATCTAACACTACATAAGAAACCTCACGTGGCGGCTACATTTTGCCTCACTCTTAACCCTAATTGTGAATAATACATGACTATTTATAGGGAAAAGACAAGTCTTGGGCTTTTAACCTAGAATTCATCAAAGGGGCCCATTGCCATCATCCACGGAGTGCTTTGAAACCTTACACTTAACATATACACATGACTCATCTTCGATCCTCGAAAAACCAAACTCTTTAACTTTATCATCGAAACAAAGATTCCGTCTGTGAGATGCTTGTTTCAATCCATAGATAATTTTCTCAAGCTTACACACTCTATTAGGGTGCTTTACATCGACAAAACCCTCTGGCTGATTCATGTAAACATCCTCAACCAACTTTCCATTAAGGAAAGCGGTTTTGACATCCATTTTCCATGTTTCATAATCATGAAATGCAACTATGGCTAGCATAACCCTAATAGGCTTAATTTTCGCTACTAGTGAGAAGGTCTTATCATAGTCAACTCCCGGAGTTTGAGTAAAGCCCTTCGCAACGAACCACGCTTTATAAGTGTGTACATTCCCATCCACGTCGGTCTTCTTCTTGAAGATCCATTTGCACCTGACCGTCTTATGACCTGGTACATTGTCAACCAAGTTCCAAAATTGATTGTCATCCTTGGACTGAATCTCACTGTCTATAGCCTCTTTCCATGTGGCAGACTCAGGGTCTGTCATCGCTTCCTTAAAGTTGTTAGGCTCATCCAAATTTACCAGTGTACTATCACTGATAAATGCATAACCTTCCTTAGTAATATGAAAACCATAGTAATGCTCAAGTGGATTCCTAACTCTTGTGGAACGCCTCAGAGGTACGGACTCATCAACATGAGTTTCCTCCTCAGGTTGATTACTTGGATTTGAGGTTCCTTCACCGCTTGACTCTTGAAGTTCTTCAAGGTCAATTTTCCTCCCACTGTTTCCTTGGCTTATAAATTCTCTCTCTCTCTCTCTCTCTCTCTCTCTCTCTCTTTCTCTCTCTCTCTCTCTCTCTCTCTCTCTCTCAAGACCCCTCTTCTTTCCATAAAGAGCACATTCTTAGTGGGTTTGTAGAAGAGATAACCAAAGGATTTTTGTTAGTAGCCGATGAAAATACACCGCTCACTACGAGGTTCGAGCTTGTCCTGAGTCTCACGTCTCACGAAAGCCTCGCAACCCCAAATCTTGATGTGGTCTAAACTGGGAGCTTTCCCAGTCCACATGTCGTGAGGTGTTTTGGCAACCTTCTTGGTAAGGACTAGATTTAGGATATGGGCGGACGTCTCTAAGGCATACCCCTAGAATGAGATTGGTAACGAAGCTCGACTCATCATGGAACGAACCATGTCTAACAAGGTTCGATTGCACCTCTCAGCCACACCATTAAGCTGTGGTGTTCTGGGAGGTATCAACTGTGAAACAATTCCACATTCCTTAAGATAGTCAAGGAACTCTATGCTAAGATACTCTGCTCCTCGATCGGATTAGAGCATCTTAATGTTCCTGCCCAACTGATTCTCCACTTCCTGTTTAAACTCTTTAAAATTTTCAAAGGTTTCTGACTTATGCTTGATTAAGTAGACATAACCATATCTACTATAATCATCAGTAAAAGTCACATAGAAGCGATTAGCATCCCTTGTGGCGGTTATGAAGGGTCCACACACATCTGTGTGTATGAGGTCCAACAAACCTTCACCACTAGCACAAGTAACAGTGAAGGGTGACTTTGTTATTTTTCTAAGTAAAGAAGATTTGAAACTATCATATGACCTTAAGTCAAATGACTCCAAGACTCTAGTCTTCTGGAGTTGGCCTATGTGCTTCTTGTTAACATGTCCAAGATGACAATGCCACAAGGATGCTTTATCCAAACTAGTGGAAGAATCGATATGTAACACATTATTTCATACGTTATCTACAACCGACACAGTTTCATATACACCATCACAAGGTAATGATTTAAAATAAAGAACATTATTATAAAAAGCATTAATACCACCACATTCATTATTAAATGAAAAAGTAAACCCTTGTTTGTACAAACCGTGAAAAGAAATAATGTTTCTCGCCATTTCAGACGAGTAACAACACTTATTGAAATCTAACATTAACCCACTACTTAGCAACAAAGAATAAACTCCAATCTTGGTGACAGGTGAAGCTTTCCTTTTCCCCATGATCAAGTTTATCTTTCTGTGCTCCACATCCTCACTTCTTCTTAGGCCCTGCAAATCAGAACATATATGAATACCATAACCTGTATCAAGGACCCAAGAATTAGTATGTGGTGAGTTATTAGACAATATAGTGTAAATACCTGCATGGGTAGGTTTGACCTTCCCATCCTTAACATCTTACAGGTAATTGGGGCAGTTTCGTTTTTAGTTCCCCTTTTCCAAACAATAGAAGCATTGAGCTTCCTTTGGGTTGGAAGAAGGAGTAATAGAACCACCTTTGGTTCCACTTGAAGAGGAGCCATCAATATACTTTCCCTTGGTACCCTTTGAATGGGTCTTCCTCTTCTTCCCTCTACTTTTCCCGATTGCCAAAACAGGGGCGGTGTTAGGAGTAGGAGCAGTAAAAACCGATTTACCTTTGAGACTGGTTGCGGCGGTCTTCAAAAGTCCTTGAAGCTTGGTGAGTGTGACCTCCTCCTTGTTCATATGATAGGTAATTCGGAACTGATCATAACAAGTAGGTAAGGAGTGCAGTATGATATCAATAGCCAACTCCTCCGGGAAGTTCACATTCAACTTCAGCAAACGGTCCACAAACCTTTGCATTTTTTGCATGTGGCCCGTGATGGATTCACCATCTTTCATTCGGGTTGTTATCATGGAAGAGATGATTTCATGCCTCTCTTGACGAGCACTTTGATGGTAACGGTCCATCAAGTACATGTGCATCTCAAAAGGGTAAAAGTCCTCATAGGACTTCTAGAGTTCAACTGTCATTATAGCCAACATGATACATGCCACTTTGGTAGCATCTCTCTCATGTGCCCTAAAGTCAGCGATCTCCTTTGGAGTAGTAGTAGACTCATCAATTTCTTTCAGCTCCTTGTTGAGGACATATTCCTCGTCCTCGTAAAATGTGACCTTCCTGATGTTCCTGATCCAATCATTAAAGTTTGAACCATCAAAGATGACTTTCCCATAAAGGTTCATGAGAGAGAAGCAGCCGGTAGGGTTTGAGCCAGAAGCAGCATTGTTGGAAGTCATCTGAAAAGAAGAAAGATAAGTTTAGATTAGATATAGGATCCTTAATAAGACACCCAAATTTAATATTAAGGCTAGGACCCAAAACATTACTTTATAACTTGGAAGAGGGATGCCGTAATCCAAGCTATAAAATATTTGAAGGTAGGTGAATGACGATTTACTAATTTCCACCATGAAAAATGAAATATGTATTAGGTTTAATTGGATTGAAACTCCTATATTCTTTTGATATTCATTGAATTGTGCCCTCTCAAGTTTGTGACTGGGATGCTGAGCATCACAAACATGGTGTGAATAACCATGCAAATTAAATTGGTACCCTTAATCTTTATCACCTAATCAATGTGCCGGTTAGCACACGCGCTCCACCGATCTATGATAAAGATTAATTCACCATTTTCCACTCTTACTAGTCTATGTTAGTGTGTCGGTTACCCACACACGATCCACCAACAACTTGGTAAGGTACAAAGTGTAATTTCATGGGTTAGCACCAATTTCACATTTTCCTAAAGTAACTAAGAATGAGAATTTATAAAAAGTTTAGTTACTTTATATTTATCATTATACTTTTAATGATAATTATAGTCCTTGTCTTACCCATTCGGCTAATGACCCTCCACCAGTCAAGGAAGCGTGAGGTGAGAGTGGACACCCATTAAGCTACCATTTTATAGGCAACAACCTTGTAACCCCCTTATAGACCGACTCCGTGAATGATGCCTACTAACAGTAAAATTGACTTGCTCTTATATATATATATATATATATATATATATATATATATATATATATATATATATATATATATATAATACTATAAAGTATAAGGGTTGAATTTTAACTTTTAAAACTCTAGGGTTTGGAATTAAAGTTTTCTAAAGTGACTTTACAAATTTCAAAATTTGAGGGAAAGTTTTGAAACTCTTCAAAACTTTTCAACTTCATAACTTATGAGTTCAATGGTTTATTAAAATGACGACTCTTCATTATATGTTACCTATGGTTCTTTAATGACTCTTTAAAGAAATGACTTTTGGTAATCCATAACTTGAGGACAAATTATGAACTCCATCAATAACAATGAGATCAAGAATTACATCATCAAACAATTTGCAAATAATTCCTATGATCTTACTAAAACTCATAAACATGAAAATTCATATTAACTATTTCAAGAATCATATAAACATATATAAAACTTGAAAATTTGATAATAACCATTGAAAATGGATTAGCATAATCATTACACCATCAAAAACAGGTTTTATAAGTCCCAAACAGTTTAGGGTAATGATTCTAGTCCATTTCCAGCAGCAAAACTCTAAAATCTGCACACAGGGGCCCCTACTCGCTGAGTGCATGAACCTACTCGACGAGTAGGATGCATTTTCACTTGGACTCGTCGAGTCCCCCCATGGACTTGGCGAGTTCACTGAACAGTGAATAGAAAATTCGACTTTTTCAAGCAGTTTGCATCAAATACAAAGAAAACAAGCCTAGGCTCTGATACCACTGATGGGTTTTTGAGCATTCTAACACTCCAATAGTGTACATGCAACCCTAGAAACCTTGGATCTATGTTTTCTCTAATATTCATGCAAATTTGATTTTTCCAAGGTTCTCATCCAAACTAGAATGGCATGGGGTACTTGTCATATAAAAACTAGTAGAGTGATATAACTTTCTTGTAGCTTGGGTTCCTTTAAGACCGTGTGAGCCTAGCACCCCAAATGTGATGCCTCAAATGTTTCACACAACACCCCAAATCTTGGAATAACTTAAGAGAAGAACACTTTCACTAAAAATCGGCTAGCGCTCCTTGTTCTTATCATAGTGGTCGATTTTGCTTACCATGAGGTTCTTTATATAGTGTGTCACATGTAGGGTTACACCATGTAAACCCTAATGTGCATGGATTTTCATTTCCCCCATGATCCATGGGTTTTAACCTCCATAGAGCATCCATGGAACACCCAATAGGTCCTAGCCCAATCCAGTGAATCATGAACCATAAGCCCACTATATAAGAATGAATGACTTACAAATCAATCCCCATATATTTAATTAGTCTCTTTTTTATCACAAAATTAATTCCAAAATTAATTCTTGATCAATACTAATTAAATAATATGATTAATATATTATAACTTATAATATATTAACAAACCATAAGTGTCCCTTTTCTGATTTCGTTTATCCTATTGTTATGATGCCATGCAACCCAAATGGACCATACCAAATCGGGTCAAGTATATACTAAATATAGTTATGGACATTGACACCTTATCCAACACATCTCCTCAGAGATCACGCGTAGTATTCTTGAGCAGACTCTTGTGATCTTAGGTTCGATCAAGAAGGGTATCCTCGAGCTTATGGACGAGAGGTTTAGCTCTTTCTGTAGTGAGATGGCGGCCATGATGGGGTCGCGCACACTCACTTTCTTAGAGTTTAGGGCATGTGGAGCTCCCGACTATCATGGGGCTCGGTACCCGATTGCGAGTACTAGATGGTTGGGTGATGTCACCAATGCTTTCCGCACCAGCAGATGTCCCGAGGGGGACAAGGTCAGACTAGCATCCTATATTCTGAACGACAGGGCACATGATTAGTGGGAGGAGGTCGGAGGAGCCATTGGTGATGATACAATGTTGGATGTGGTGACTTGGAGTGACTTCACGACCAAGTTCTGGGCTAAGTTCGCACCTGTTATTGAGGTGCAACAACTTGCTAGAGAGTTTCAGGACCTCCAACAGACTGCAGAGACAATGGCGGAGATCACCGCCAAGTTCAAGGAGAGAGCCCTTCTTGTTCCGCAATATGTGGCGAACGAGGAGATGAAGAAGGCTTAGTACCATGAGATGCGGAAGAGTGATATTAGACAGTTTGTGAGCCGATCCAACTGTAAGACGCTAGAGGACATGATTACTAGGGCTCGATAGAGAGAAATTGATCTGGAGATTGAGAGGAAAAGGAAGCCAGAGGTGGCGTCTGGCATGGCGAGTTCGGGCAAAAAGCCCAAGGTGTCTGACCACAGGTCTAGGAGCCAGCAGAGCCGCATCCGTTATGGCAAATGCGGCAAGCTGCAGGATGGGGTGTGCAAGGCAGGGAGTCCCGACTGCTTCTAGTGCGGCCGAACTAGGCATATGAGCAGAGATTGTACAGCTACTACCACCACCACGACATCATCAAATCCGATTTGCTTTCAGTGCAATTAGAAGGGACACAAGCGGTCCCAGTGTCTGAGTATACCAGCAGCAAGACCGGTAGTGGCACCTGCTCCTGGCACTTCAAGGATTACAGACGGCCGTCAGGGTCGGGTTGAGGCGCCGGTGGCCAAGAGCAGAGCCCTCCAGTTGACAGTAGAGGAGGCACGATCAGCTCCCGATGTGGTTACGGGTATGTATCTTCTCCATTATCTCTTTATTATTTCTGATTGTTGCTCATGTTTATGTGTTTTGTTGTAGGATCGTTCCTAGTGAACGACATATCAACTTTAGTATTGTTTGATTCGAGGGCTACCTGATCCTTTGTGTCGCTCGCACTTAGCAATCGATTTAGTAGAGCTCTGGGGGAGCTGGACTGCCCACTAGATTTAGAGATAGCGGATGATAGGACCGTCAGGCTCGTGAGGGTTCATAGAGGATGTACGCTATGGATATTTGATCAGCAGTTTTCATTGGATATGGTTCCTATTCCCCTACGAGGGAAGAAGGTTATAGTTGGTATGGACTGGTAGAGCCCCCAATGGGGCAGTGATCAACTTTGAGCAGCAGCTAGTGAGGGTTCTTACTCCTAGTGGGGGAGAGCTAGTGATTCAGGGCAAGAGGCCACAACGCGGACCAATTCTTTGTTCAACAGTGAGGGCGAGGTGCCACCTTCAGCAGGGTTGCACCGGATTCGTCGCCTATGTCATGGATACCCAGGATATGGACAGTTGATGATGTACCGGTAGTGCGAGAGTACCCGGAGGATTAACTCGGGATACCTCCGGAGAGACAAGTTGAGTTTAGGGCTGACCTGGTTCCTTGTGCGGCTCCGATAGCTAAGGCACCATATTGGTTGGCTCCTCCCGAGATGCAGGAGTTGTCTACTCAGCTGCAAGAGCTGCTAGACAAGGGTTTTATTAGGCCGAGCAATTCACCATGGGGAGCCCCGATCCTATTTGTGAAGAATAAGGACGGGTTGCATGGCATGTGCATAGACTACCGGGAGCTGAACAAGGTAACGATGAAGAACCGTTACACACTTCCGAGGATAGATGATTTTTTCGACCAGCTTCAGGGAGCATCTTGGTTCTGCAAGATTGATCTACGGTGAGGGTATCATCATATGCGAGTCAGAGATGATGATGTGCAAAAGATAGCTTTTAGGACTTGCTATTGTCATTATGAGTTTGTGGTGATGCCGTTTGGGCTCACTAATGCTCTATCCGTGTTCATGGACCGCATGAACCGGGTATGCAGACCGATGTTGGATCGATCTGTAATAGTTTTCATTGATGACATCTTGGTTTACTCCAAGACTCGGGAGCAACAAAAGGAGCACATGAGGGAGGTGCTGGAGACACTGACGAGGGAGAGACTTTTCTTAAAGTTCTCCAAGTAAGAGTTCTGGTTGTGTGAGGTGCAGTTCCTTGGGCATCTCGTCAACCACAGGGGTATTATGGTTGATCCAGCCAAGATAGAGGTCGTGATGCAGTGGGAGATTCCGAGGTCTCCATCGGAGATTCAGAGTTTCCTTGGTCTCGTGGGTTATTACAGGAGATTTATTCGTGACTTCTCCAAGATTGCAGTTCCTTTGACCCGACTGACCAAGAAGTCGGTGGTTTTCCGATGGGGGCTTGAGCAGTAGACAACCTTCAAGACTCTGAGACAACAGTTGTGCGAGGCAACGATTCTCACTTTTCCAGAGGGTGTAGATGACTTTGTAGTTTATTGTGATGCGTCAATCACAAGCATGGGAGCATTGTTGATGTAGCGGGGTCATGTGATAGCTTATGCATCAAGGCAGCTGAAGCCTGATGAGGCTAACTATCCGACGCATGATTTAGAGCTGGGGGCAGTGGTGTTCGCCCTCAAGATTTGGCGGCATTACCTCTATGGGGTCTGGTGTACCATTTACACGGATCACAAGAGTTTGAGGTACCTCATGGATCAGCTGAATCTGAACATGAGGCAGTGTCGGTGGTTAAATGTGGTGAAGGACTATGATTGTGAGATCCTTTACCACCTGAGCAAGGCAACCGTAGTGCCGATGCCCTGAGCTGCAAGGCGGTAACGACCCCTATCTGAGACATCTATCTAAGGATGACACTGATTACTCCATTACTAGAGCAAATCCGAGGGGTACAGGTTGAGGGTCTGAAGGAGGAGCGCCAGAAGTGTGAGCAGATTGTAGGCCGGGTGTCCTTGTTTGATTATGACAGTCGGGGGTTGTTGACCCTGCATGGGAGGGTTTGGGTACCGTACTGGGGTGGAGTCTGGTAGGTATTGATGGATGAGGCGCACAAATCCATGTTCTCCATCCATTTAGGAGTGACAAAGATGAACAGAAATCTTCGACCCGATTACTGGTGGCCCTGCATGAAGCGGGATGTAGCTTGGTACGTGAGAGATGTCTGAGCTGCAGGAAGGTCAAGGAAAAGCACCAGAGACCTCACGAAAAGATGCAGCCGTTAGACATTCCAGTGTGGAAATGGGAGGACATCACCATGGATTTCATTACAAAGCTTCCCATGACCACACGTGGGGTCGATTCGATATGGGTCATGATCGATCGGTTGACCAAGAGCGCCCACTTTATACCGATCCAAGAGAGCATCTCGGTCGAGAAGCTGGCCGAGAGTTATGTGCAAGAGATAGTGGGACATAATGGAGTGCCTGTCTCGGTGGTGTCAGACGGAGATGTCCGCTTCACTTCCAGATTTTGAAAGCGGTTTCACGAGGAGATGGGTACTCGTCTCCACTTCAACACCGCTTTCCGCCCCCATATGGGTGGGCAGAGCGAGAGAACGATTCAGACTCTCAAGGACATGCTATGCGCATGCATGTTAGATTTCGGTGGTAGTTGGGATACGTATATTCAATTAGCGGAATTTTCATAAAACAACAGTTACCACGCTAGTATAGACCGACATCCATTCGAGATACTCTAGGGGAGGAAGTGCAGGACCCCAATCTGTTGGGATGAGGTCGGTCAGAGGGTAATGGGAAGTACGGAGGTGGTACTCAAGACCACAGAGCGGATCTAGCTGGTCCGAAGTAGGCTCCAGAATGCTTAGAGTCGGCAGAAGAGTTATGCCGACAAGAGGTGTTCAGACTTAGAGATTCAGGTAGGTGATATGGTCCTCCTGAAAGTGTCACCCTGGAAGGGTGTTATCAGGTTACGGAAGCGGGCAAAGTTGGTTCCTAGGTTCATAGGTCCATTTAGGGTGTTGGCCTGGGTGGGTCAGGTTGCTTACCGGTTAGATCTTCCAGCAGACCTGAGCTAGATTCACAACACTTTCCATGTTTCTCAATTGCGGAAGTGCTTGGTGGATGATTCGGCAGTGGTACCCCTTGAGGATATTCAGGTTGATGACAGCCTAAACTACATTGAGAGACTAGTGGCGATTCTAGATCGCAAGACGAAGGAGATGAGGAACAAGAGGTTTGAGTTAGTTAAGGTGTAGTGGAAGCACCACAAGGGTTCAGAATGGACATGGGAGCCTGAGGAGGAGACGAGGGAGCACTACCCGAAGTTATTTTCAGATGCAGCAGACTTCGAGGACGAAGTCTAAGACAAGTGGGGGATAATTTTGACAACTGATTTCCTGGTACGCATTTAATAAAGTATTTAATTATTTCAAAAGACGGACTCAACGATTTGGTAGCCCTGACTCATCGAGTAGAAGGCTGTTTGGGTGCAGGGTTTAAACAACCTACTCGACGAGTCGCATCCCTGACTCGACGAGTAGGACAGGCTGGATGAAAACCTAATCTTTAGGGTTTGCACCCTATTTAAGCATCACATTTGGCCTCCATTCCAGCCTCCATCACCTCCAAACCCTATTATCGAAACCCTAATCCGCCATAAGTGATCTTGAGCTATTCTCGCCATTTTTGAGTGTTATCTATGCCTTGTGAAGCTTGTGAAAGAAGTGGAAGATAGAAGACTCAAGAAGGAAGGAGTAGATCCAGGAACTATACTTCTTTTGCTACATTTTTTAGTAATCAAGCTTCCAACTTGATCATTCTTCTCTTAGATCTATTTATCTTCATATTATGATAGTTTTGGGTGAAGAACCTTGATCCTTGGGGTTGGGATGTCCCAAGTGACTTATATCTCAGATTTAGGATCTAGAAAGGGTTCCATGGCATAAAGGTGCAAACTTTATGACCATGGAAGCCCCATGCAAGCATATGAGCAAGTTTATGGTATTTTTAGCCCTAAAAGACCATGCATGGAAGGAAAGTTCGGAACTTTAGGTGTCCAACAGATGTTAAAACCCTAGATCTAGGTTTGTATGCGTGGGTTTGAGATTCTATGGCCTTTTATACAAGATTCATGTCTTAAAGGAATTAGGGTTTTGTCTAAACCCTTGTAGAAGAGGTATAAATGGGTAAAGTTGGAAACTTTACCCTTAGGAAGGCCTTTCCAGTGGATATATGAGCTAAGGACCTTGGATCTAGAAGATAAGGGCTTAATCTGTTAAGATGGCCAAACAGACAGAATGAATCGTCGAGTCCACAAGGGAACTCGACGAGTCGTATCGTGTGGTCCCGATTTCAGATAGTAGAACTCAACAAGTTTGTATATGGACACGACGAGTGGATGAGCCAAGTCGCGACTAAACAGCTCGATAGGACTCGATGAGTTGATAGGGCGACTCGATGAGCTGAGTCGCGATTTCAGGATTTCTGAGTTATAGAACTCGACGAGTCGAAAGGTTGACTCAGCGAGTTGGTCAACCTAGAATGTTGACTTTCACCATAGTGTTGACTTTCACCAGGGGCAAAATGGTCATTTTACTCTATGAAGAGTTATCATTTATTGATTAAGTGTTATTATGGAATTTATAGCCGGAGAGTCGCCTGAGCAGCAGACAGGGATTCCTTACTCGATTTCAACATTCAGTTTGAGAGGTGAGTCTTCTCCTATAGGAATGGGTCTAAGGCACCAAGGCTGACCCGTCTATATGTAATTGTATGTGCCGGGGTTAGCCCGATGTAGGTTTTATGTTCCGGACTTCGGTCTAATGTCGGGCGGGGCCCGATGCAGTTAGTATGCTTGATGTCTTCGTGATTCTTGCATGTGTGTGCTTATGTGTTCTGGACTTGGTCCGATGCCGGGGCAAGCCCGAGGAATGTTAGCTTTCTTATTATGTTTATGTTTATGTATATGATTATGTTATGCTCATGATATGTATACTGGACTTCGGTCTAATGTCGGGCGGGGCCCGATGCAGGGGCTAGGCCCAAGTATGTCGGACGTCGGTTCGATGTCGGGTGGAAAACGATGCAGTGGGCTAGGCCCAATTTGTGATTATGTCTATAGTATGTGGTAGCTTGGGGAGACTTACTAAGCTTTGTGCTTACAATTTTTAGTTTTGGTTTCGGGTACTTCCACTAACAAAGGGAAGGGCTCGGGATGATCGCATGGCACACACCACAGATTCAGTCAGGGATTTTTTTAGACTCTGATGATTTCTTATATGATTTTGATACAATATTGACATGATGTTTTGAGATACATGATCCTTGGTTTTTATTATGATGATGGGTGATTATTGGTTTTATTAATGAATTAAAAACGAAATTTTTGGCTTGCATTTTTGGGATGTTTCAACATTACATTCGACTCCAAACAAATACATGTTGAGATCACTTTCAACGCCAAGCTTAAACGTTTGCATCGAACGATCCCAAGAAACTCATTTGACTTTCAATTGACTCCAAATCGATTTCCAAAATTCACCTTCAAAATCAATTACTCCAATTGAACTCGATTTTAACAACAAATCGAATTTCAAAATGCGAACACTAACTCCAATCAAAGGAAACTTCATTCAATTTCAATCAATTTGACTCCAAGACTTCAATAGCCTTCGACTCAAAATCAACTAATACAATACCAGATGCAAAATCACAATGTTTGATTCGAAAAATTATCACCATCGAAGTCGATTTCAATTTCAAATCGTACCAGTTAAAGTCGATTTCGAAACCAACTCAATACCATCTAAAATCACGTTCAACAAAGTCATAAAAACTTATTTTGACTTGGTGTTAACAACAATCACCGTTGAAATTGAGTTCTACTCTAAGTGCGATTTCATTCCTATTCGATTTCTCAAAATACTTTCTACTCCATATTTGTATCAATCATATCATTCGACTCAACCATCAAAGTCAAAATCTGACTTTTATTCTTCTCATTCATCCCGACTTCGAAGTGTAACACATGATTTTGGGCTAAACAAGAAATGAAAAGAATTCGAATTGGGCTTGATGAACAGTAAAACAAATGTAAATTTGTTTGAGCTCAAATCAAACTTTAATGAAGGAACAGTAATACTCAAAATTTTAGAAAAAATGATTTTTAATTTGGTTTGGGCTTGATCTATGGAAGAAAACATATTGGATCTACAATTAGGCTCGAAACGAATTCGATCCTGTCGAGTAAAATCCATAAAAAAAATAAAAAACAAAACGCACGAATCGAAACTAAAAATGAATTTCGATAAAAACATAGATCATTCTTCATCGAATCATCAAAAATCAATAATGTTTTGGAATCCATTTAAGAATGTGAGAAATCTTCTTGACGATTCTTTTTCCGTTTGCAACACATGAATCAACCATTGATGATCTTAGTTCTTTGGTTGTTACAAGAAAATCACCAACTTGAATATTGTAGCACCAATGATGCGTTTTGTACAACTAGTTCTTCGTTTTCTTCAACGATCTAACACCATCTTCATAAGAACCATCATCACTTTTGGGTTTTGAATTCAAATTCATTGCAACACTTGATGATTGTTTCTTTGGAACGAAAATTTGCTTCATAGATTTCGACTTCACAACAACATTTGAAGATTTTTGTGAATAAACCCATTTGTTCTTGTTTTTGATCTTCTTCTTCTTCTTTTTCTTTCTCATCTTTTTTCATCTTGAATATTTGAATTCAAGAACAACTTAATTCTTGACAACTTCAACTTTGCAAGTTTGAATCAAATCTTTTGGAGTTTGATATTTGTGAATTTCTTTGATTGATGGCTTTCGATAAGGAATCATTCCTTCAAACGAATAACAAGAACACAAAATATAATTGGTTCGAACTCCAATTGAGCAAAAAACTTTTTCATCTTCATGAGATTCAACTTGAATCTTCTTATCATGAAGTTTAAGAACATCAAGAACATCACATTGAATTCCATAGTCTTGAACTTCAACAAACTTAAGAGCATGAAGATCACTTGGGTTTTCAATTAGAGAAATGTATTTCTTATCACACAAATCTCATTCTTTTGCTTCCTTTTAGTTAGCGTTACAAGATAACATATTCAGGGAAATTTGAAGCAAACAATCAATCTTCGAAAGTGGTTGAAATATTAATCTTCCATGATCATCTTTCAAGACTCCATAAGAAACCGAAGTTTCCTATGTAATCAACCCACCTTTCAATAATAATCTATAGAATTGATTTTCATTGACTTTGTATTTGACATCTTCAATGATCACAATCCAAGAATCATAACGTAAGTACACCATCTTTGATCAATTGATAAGAACTTGGGTTACTCTAGAGAGAGAAAGTGGTTTTGAATGCTTTCTAGAGAGAGAAAGCAAAAATCACTTGAATTCTAGTGAAGAAAATCAAATTATGAATCAAATCAAGGAACAATACGATTTCTAGAATCCAAAAACTCTCTAAAACACGAAGATCAAATATCAATGAAGAATCACAAAATCAAAAATGTCATCATGGATCAATTATTGAGAGTTTCAAGAACACCCGCTTTGATACCAATATAATTTGTGTATATAATGTTACTTTTAACTATTGTTATTGTAAGTTATTTAAAATAATGTATATAGAAACTCTTAATTATTTTAATTTGGTTTCAAAATTTTAACTTTTTAAAAATTTATTTGATGAATATTGTTAGTTTCTTTGATTGTAATTATTTCAAACAACGATTATTGTTTTTATTTTTAAAGATAACATTATAATTTTTTTATATAATATTACTTTTAACTATTTTTATTGTAAGTTATTTTTATGCTACTTATTTGAAAATTCTTACTGATTATAAAAAATAGTTTCATGGTTTTTTTTTTTGTTAATTTAGGATTACAATTTAGGTTTACCATTATAATTTATAACTTTTAGCTATTTATAAAATAGACACTCGGTTTTTTTCAAGTTTAACTGAAATTTTGATTTAAGTTAGCCATTTAACATTATATTGAAATTAACAATTTTACTATATTGCATAAAATCATAAATGGTCCAAATCCCTCAAACCAACACAAAAACCTTTAAACTTGTTTTCTTTGTGAATTTTGTATGTGATTGGTATTTGTATGTCTACTCAAAGAGGTTGGCCTTTTATAGTAGGCTATCCATTAGTTGCTTATTAAACATATTTTATAAGTTATAAAACATTTGAATGGTTAATCATTATTAAGAGACTTTTGAGTGTTATTTATTAAAATAAGAAGTCTCAAATGAATATGGTTTGAGTAAAAATGTCTCTATTATAAGATATGGAAAGTTTTGGAGGTTTCAAATGCATATGTTGCAAGAAAAAATGTATCCTTTATAAGTATATATGGATATAGATAGTTTCCAAGCATCATTCTTCTGGTCACACCCATCCAGTTATATATATATATATATATATATATATATATATATATATATATATATATATATATATATATATATATATATATATATATATATATAGTGACCAAACTTGAAGTTATGATTTGGGGGGCCGAAAATAGAATATGTATAAAAATTGAAGAATAGGGGGGTGGGGGGGCAAAGTAAAATTTTATAGTTTATGCCTAATATGTAAACTTTTTAATAGTTATGGACTTATTATTATTATATAAAACAAATAAGGGGGCCACAGCCCCCCTCACCCTATACAGGCTGCGTCAATGTGTGTGTGTGTGTGTGTATATATATATATATATATATATATATATATATATATATATATATATAATATAAATCACCCAACTACAATCATTAACATCCAACTTTAAACATCCGAATTAAAGCTCATTAGTTTATTTTGTTTATTTACTTAAATTTAAAATATAAAAAATCAATTTTAATAATTCATTATCTCTTATTTTCTTATAAATCAAAAGTTCTTAAATATTCACACCTATATATATATATATATATATATATATATATATATATATATATATATATATATATATATATATTAATTAACTCATGTAATACATGGATATTACACCTAGTTCTTACAAACTATTGAATAATCACTCATACTTTGCTGGAAACCAAATTCCATAAGAGATAATATAATATTTTCATTCCACTTATGAAACATACCTAGTTGAATTTTTCAATATATATTTGAATTTGTTAAGTGGAAAAATAATAAAACTTTTGTATTCTTATCATGATTTTCGGATTAAAAAATAGAAGCTAATGTATTATTATTTTATAGTAAAAAGAGAAGAAAATTATTCTAATGATATAGAGCACAAGATATTCTGAAATGAGATATTAATGTTAGTAGAGTTGCATTAGATTGGATTTGGCTAAATGCATTTATTTGAGTTCTTTTGGTGTTTTGGGAACTTAAATACTTAGCATTTTATTTTATCTAATGATTATTATGTTGAGATCATAATATATGTTTGAGAGCAATTATTTTCACTAGTGCTTCACTTGATTCCATTTTGCATGTTTAGTCACTTTCCATAATAGTAGCTTATTTAGAATCAACATAGTCAGCCATTCTTCATGGAAAGAAGTAGTTAATTAAGCTTAGCGTGAGGTGTGATTTGATTATGCATAGAGAAGTATGTCACATATAGATGCGACTACACACATTTACTTGATGGATGTCAAGTATTGGAGTAACTCGTACATGAAGATTACTTCGATAAATATGTTACAAGTAATTGGGGTGTACATGAGGTGCTTTGGTTTGGTTTGGTTTGGTTATTGGCAAAAAACGAACCATAGCCATTACAACTAGTTAATGTAGTTTGATAGCCATTAGGTAGCGGATAATATTATTTAACGGTTTTAATCACTTAATGCTTAATGTTGGCTAGCCATGATGGCCCATAATAAAATAAAAATAAAAATACTCTTCTATAAAAATTAAAAAATATAAAGTTCATTGCTATAAAAAGTAAATGATTGTGTATATATAATCGTATTAATAGAAGATTATTTTTCCTATCTAATTCAAAATTATTACTCTTTAAATTTTCAATTCCTAAGATGATTACATACCATATATTTTATAGTATATTCTATTAAAAAATATTTATTAATATTATTGGTTCGGTTCGGTTTATAATGGTTTTGTTTTAGGTAAAAAAACATAACCGAACCATATGTATTCGATTAATCATCACACTTACAAATCGCACCACATATTTTAGTAATGGTTTGGTTATATCAATTAATTTGGTTTTGTTTTGGTTTTTCGGTTAATATGACCACCCTACAAGTAATTATAAGATGGTTATTTCCTTGAAATGGAGATACAAAAGATTGTTGACTCATAGTCTCTTGCACTTTGACGTTCTCCAACGTTGTTCGTACCTAGCAACGATACATGGAATGTTCAAGTATGTCATGATGAATGGGTAAGGTCTATATAGTCAATGTTTATTTGTTCCTTCTGACCTTTAATAGAAGTTATTTTTGTCAAAAATTAACAAAATAATTTCGTAACCAAATTAGTAAGTGTGGTGTGATTCTTGAAATAAGGTAAGTGAAAGTAAAGTGCTTAAGATCTTGAAATATGCTGAAGATCCTGGTTGTGCCCAAGATCCTGGGTAGAAAACCATAATATTTAGAGAACTATTTAGTTAAATTGAGTTATTTCGTAATGTAAATAAGTGTATTTGAAAAAAAAACTAGTGTTAAAGTGACTTAATAAGTGAATTTGCATAATAAAGTCGAAGATACTCCAAAGGGTACCAAGACACCATAAGATACCCTTGTGATTTTGACAATGATAACATATTAACAATCAAGTAAATAATAGAATAAGCTGTGATCGATTGAAAAAACACAAAGTAAATGAATGTAAATGCAAGAACACACTGAATTATGAAGAAAGCCCGTAATCATTTTAGATCACCAACATAAAACATCGACCTGCCTTATAACTTATATTAAATCGAAATAAAATTACAAGTGCTGGCTAATATTAGAAATGATGTAAGTATGCTCAAGTGTCGAGAGAATCAGAGAGAGAAAGTGGCATTCAAACTGTGTGTGTAAACAATGATCATTTAGGCTTTATATACATAACAATAATAATTAAAATTCTGAAATTCTTAGGATCTTCCTTCATCTACGCTTGATCTAACTTTTACGATGGTCTTCAACATTAAAGAGGCATTGACCACTTATGTTTTGACCTGGTCTATTCCTTTTTTAGTTAAGCTCTAAATTTTTGCATAAGATATTACAAGTAATACGATGTCAATCCAAGATATTGATTAAATCCAAGATCTTGGGATTCCCCAGGATATTAGTATAAGTGCAAGACAAACATGATAAGGTGAAAATTTTATCCATAATAGAAGTGATATCCGTTAACCCTTGATAATTCGAAATTGGCAATATAACTGTGGCCAAACTCATACTAAATTGATTTTTGATCCATTTGCAAATTGTTTTTAAGGTCACTGCGAATCTCAATCAAGAAACATAATATTCAATGTTAGATATTGATGACATTTCCTTTCTCAAGTTCAACAAGAAATCTATTATAAAAAAGGATATTGATCACTTTCCTAAATGGTTGGATCATAACTTAAGATTTTGATCGTAATGCTTTTCCTAGACGACACACCCTATGTGATTTTAAGAAATACAATTATATAGTTTTATGACGTGTACAAATGGGAGTATCTTGGAGATATACCCACCGACACAACAAGTTAGTAATACATAAAAATTACATAGGCCTATGAGGTTACACACAAGGCTATATCAAAAAAAGCAAGAAGTAAATACAAAGACTAGTTTTTCGTTTTTCTATAACTAATGTTTTAGTAGAAACTAAAAGAGATTGATTTTTTATGTATAAAAGTTAAATGCTAGAATTATGGAATTATCTTTGATAATTACCATATTTAAACCAAGCTCAGAGATGAAGTAATTCTCTATGGTTTGTGTACGTATAAAGTGAATGCCAACCCTTGTGAATCCTAATTATAAACTTGAAAATCCTATCTCCCTTCCATCCATAATCTTTGATGGCGTAAGAATACAGCCCCAATGTGTTTTCAAAGTTTCTTGCAAACCATGCAAATAAGGTTTAAAGATTAGCTTAGTTAATTATAGTTTTGGGTGTGACTATGGTACATGGATTCTCCTTTGGATCCTTTGATTCTTCTTGCTCATCAAAATAATGAATTATCCGTAACCCGCTTATAATTTAGTGTAGATGAAGCAAATTGTTGAACATTAATCCATGGTTTAATCATAATTCTTTAGAGTAAATACTTTTTTTATTTGAATAAACATCATGATTCAACACATAGATCATCATTTCTAGGATGTTCAGAAGTAAAATTATGTTGGTTGCTTGTTATAACTTGGTGAATGTGACCATTAGCAACATAAAAAATCAAATAGTTATCTCTATTATCCCCATTAGTGTGTTCCACCACTTTAAGAAAAGAAATGTTTCATCATAAAACTTAACATCCTTGGAATAAAGAAAGTTTTTATGACGTCATAGTTGATAAGTTTCTTTAAATTTGAATAACCTGTCATAACACACTTCTCACACCAATGTCCATATTTATCTTAAATATTCACTTTGGCACCACCTAAAAACTTTAGAATATTATGATAAAAGGTTAGGATTGTAAACCTTTTGATAAGGATATTCCCTTTATAGAATAGATGAAATAGTTCTATTTATCAACATCCTGGGGAATCCAAAAGTGATATATATATCTATATATATATATATATATATATATATATATATATATATATATATATATATATATATATATATATATAAACTCATGTAATACATGGATCTTACACATCGTTCTTACAAAATATTGAATAATCACTCATACTTTGCTGGAAACCAAATTCCATAAGAGATAATATAATATTGTTATTCCACTTATGAAACATACCTAGTTGAATTTGTCAATATATATTTGAATTTGTTAACTGGAAAAATAATAAAACTTTTGTATTCTTATCATAATTTTCGGATTAAGATATAGAAGCTAATGTATTATTATTTTATAGTAAAAAGTGAAGAAAATTATTCTAATGATATAGAGCACAAGATATTCTGAAATGACATATTAATGTTAGTAGAATTACATTAGTTTGGATTTGGCGAAATGCATTTATTTGAGTTGTTTTGGTGTTTTGGGAACTTAAATACTTAGCATTTTATTTTATATAATGATTATTATGTTATGATCATAATATATGTTGGAGAGCAATTATTTTCACTAGTGCTTCACTTGATTCCATTTTGCATGTTTAGTCACTTTCCATAATAGTAGCTTATTTAGAATCAACATAGTCAGCCATTCTTCATGGAAAGAAGTAGTTAATTAAGCTTAGCGTGAGGTGTGATTTGATTATGCATAGAGAAGTATATCACATATAGATGCGACTACACACATTTACTTGATGGATGTCAAGTATTGGAGTAACTCGTACATGAAGATTACTTCGATGAATATGTTACAAGTAATTAGGGTGTACATGAGGTGCTTTGGTTTGGTTATTGGTAAAAAACGAACCATAGCCATTACAACTAGTTAATGTAGTTTGATAGCCATTAGGTAGCGGATAATATTATTTAACGGTTTTAATCACTTAATGCTTAATGTTGGTTAGCCATGATGGCCCATAATAAAATAAAAATAAAAATACTCTTCTATAAAAATTAAAAAACATAAAGTTCATTGCTATAAAAAGTAAATGATTGTGTATATATAATCATATTAATAGAAGATTATTTTTCCTATCTAATTCAAAATTAGTACTCTTTAAATTTTCAATTCCTAAGATGATTACATACCATATATTTTATAGTATATTCTATTAAAAACATTTATTAATGTTATTGGTTCGGTTCGGTTTATAATGGTTTTGTTTTAGGTAAAAAAACATAACCAAACCATATGTATTCGATTAATCACACTTACAAATCGCACCACATATTTTAGTAATGGTTTGGTTATATCAATTAATTTGATTTTGTTTTGGTTTTTCGGTTAATATGACCACCCTACAAGTAATTATAAGATGGTTATTTCCTTGAAATGGAGATACAAAAGATTGTTGACTCATAGTCTCTTGCACTTTGACGTTCTCCAACGTTGTTCGTACCTAGCAACGATACATGGAATGTTCAAGTATGTCATGATGAATGGGTAAGGTCTATATAGTCAATGTTTATTTGTTCCTTCTGACCTTTAATAGAAGTTATTTTTGTCAAAAATTAACAAACTAATTTCATAACCAAATTAGTAAGTGTGGTGTGATGCTTGAAATAAGGTAAGTGACAGTAAAGTGCTTAAGATCTTGAAATATGCTGAAGATCTTGGTTGTGCCCAAGATCCTGGGTAGAAAACCATAATATTTAGAGAACTATTTAGTTAAATTGAGTTATTTCGTAATGTAAATAAGTGTATTTGAAAAAAAAAACTAGTGTTAAAGTGACTTAATAAGTGAATTTGCATAATAAAGTCGAAGATACTCCAAAGGGTACCAAGACACCATAAGATATCCTTGTGATTTTGACAATGATAACATATTAACAATCAAGTAAATAATAGAATAAGCTGTGATCGATTGAAAAAACACAAAGTAAATGAATGTAAATGCAAGAACACACTGAATTATGAAGAAAGCCCGTAATCATTTTAGATCACCAACATAAAACATCGACCTGCCTTATAACTTATATTAAATCGAAATAAAATTACAAGTGCTGGCTAATATTAGAAATGATGTAAGTATGCTCAAGTGTCGAGAGAATCAGAGAGAGAAAGTGGCATTCAAACTGTGTGTGTAAACAATGATCATTTAGGCTTTATATACATAACAATAATAATTAAAATTCTGAAATTCTTAGGATCTTCCTTCATCTACGCTTGATCTAACTTTTATGATGGTCTTCAACATTAAAGAGGCATTGACCACTTATGTTTTGACCTGGTCTATTCCTTTTTTAGTTAAGCTCTAAATTTTTGCATAAGATATTACAAGTAATACGATGTCAATCCAAGGTATTGATTAAATCCAAGATCTTGGGATTCCCCAGGATATTAGTATAAGTGCAAGACAAACATGATAAGGTGAAAATTTTATCCATAATAGAAGTGATATCCGTTAACCCTTGAAAATTCGAAATTGGCAATATAAGTGTGGCCAAACTCATACTAAATTGATTTTTGATCCATTTGCAAATTGTTTTTAAGGTCACTGCGAATCTCAATCAAGAAACATAATATTCAATGTTAGATATTGATGACATTTCCTTTCTCAAGTTCAACAAGAAATCTATTATAAAAAAGGATATTGATCACTTTCCTAAATGGTTGGATCATAACTTAAGATTTTGATCGTAATGCTTTTCCTAGACGACACACCCTATGTGATTTTAAGAAATACAATTATATAGTTTTATGACGTGTACAAATGGGAGTATGTTGGAGATATACTCACCGACACAACAAGTTAGTAATACATAAAAAGTACATAGGCCTATGAGGTTACACACAAGGCTATATCAAAAAAAGCAAGAAGTAAATACAAAGACTAGTTTTTCGTTTTTCTGTAACTAATGTTTTAGTAGAAACTAAAAGAGATTGATTTTTTTATGTATAAAAGTTAAATGTTTGAATTATGGAATTATCTTTGATAATTACCATATTTAAACCAAGCTCAGAGATGAAGTAATTCTCTATGGTGTGTGTACGTATAAAGTGAATGCCAACCCTTGAGAATCCTTATTATAAACTTGAAAATCCTATCTCCCTTCCATCCATAATCTTTGATGGCGTAAGAATACAGCCCCAATGTGTTTTCAAAGTTTCTTGCAAACCATGCAAATAAGGTTTAAAGATTAGCTTAGTTAATTATAGTTTTGGGTGTGACTACGGTACATGGATTCTCCTTTGGATCCTTTGATTCTTCTTGATCATTAAAATAATGAATTATCCGTATCCCGCTTATAATTTAGTGTAGATGAAGCAAATTGTTGAACATTAATCCATGGTTTAATCATAATTCTTTAGAGTAAATACTTTTTTTATTTGAATAAACATCATGATTCAACACATAGATCATCATTTCTAGGATGTTCAGAAGTAAAATTATGTTGGTTGCTTGTTATAACTTGGTGAATGTGACCATTAGCAACATAAAAAATCAAATAGTTATCTCTATTATCCCCATTAGTGTGTTCCACCACTTTATGAAAAGAAATGTTTCATCATAAAACTTAACATCCTTGGAATAAAGAAAGGTTTTATGACGTCATAGTTGATAATTTTCTTTAAATTTGAATAATCTGTCATAACACACTTCTCACACCAATGTCCATATTTATCTTAAATATTCACTTTGGCACCACCTAAAAACTTTAAAATATTATGATAAAAGGTTAGGATTATAAACCTTTTGATAAGGATATTCCCTTTATAAAATAGAAGAAATAGTTCTATTTATCAACATCTTGGGGAATCCAAAAGTGATATATATATATATATATATATATATATATATATGTATATATAAAAACTCATGTAATACATGGATCTTACACCTCGTTCTTACAAAATATTGAATAATCACTCATACTTTGCTGGAAACCAAATTCCATAAGAGATAATATAATATTGTTATTCCACTTATGAAACATACCTAGTTGAATTTGTCAATATATATTTGAATTTGTTAACTGGAAAAATAATAAAACTTTTCTATTCTTATGATGATTTTCAGATTAAGATAAAGAAGCTAATGTATTATTATTTTATAGTAAAAAGAGAAGAAAATTATTCTAATGATATAGAGCACAAGATATTCTGAAATGATATATTAATGTTAGTAGAGTTGCATTAGTTTGGATTTGGCTAAATGCATTTATTTGAGTTGTTTTGGTGTTTTGGGAACTTAAATACTTAGCATTTTATTTTATATAATGATAATTATGTTATGATCATAATATATGTTTGAGAGCAATTATTTTCACTAGTGCTTCACTTGATTCCATTTTGCATGTTTAGTCACTTTCCATAATAGTAGCTTATTTAGAATCAACATAGTCAACCATTCTTCTTGGAAAGAAGTAGTTAATTAAGCTTAGCGTGAGGTGTGATTTGATTATGCATAGAGAAGTATATCACATATAGATGCGACTACACACATTTACTTGATGGATGTCAAGTATTGGAGTAACTCGTACATGAAGATTACTTCGATGAATATGTTACAAGTAATTAGGGTGTACATGAGGTGCTTTGGTTTGGTTATTGGTAAAAAACGAACCATAGGCATTACAACTAGTTAATGTAGTTTGATAGCCATTAGGTAGCGGATAATATTATTTAACGGTTTTAATCACTTAATGCTTAATGTTGGTTAGCCATGATGGCCCATAATAAAATAAAAATAAAAATACTCTTCTATAAAAATTAAAAAACATAAAGTTCATTGCTATAAAAAGTAAATGATTGTGTATATATAATCATATTAATAGAAGATTATTTTTCCTATCTAATTCTAAATTATTACTCTTTAAATTTTCAATTCCTAAGATGATTACATACCATATATTTTATAGTATATTCTATTAAAAAAATTTATTAATATTATTGGTTCGGTTCGGTTTATAATGGTTTTGTTTTAGGTAAAAAAACATAACCGAACCATATGTATTCGATTAATCACACTTACAAATCGCACCACATATTTTAGTAATGGTTTGGTTATATCAATTAATTTGGTTTTGTTTTGGTTCTTCGGTTAATATGACCACCCTACAAGTAATTATAAGATGGTAATTTCCTTGAAATGGAGATACAAAAGATTGTTGACTCATAGTCTCTTGCACTTTGACGTTCTCCAACGTTGTTCGTACCTAGCAACGATACATGGAATGTTCAAGTATGTCATGATGAATGGGTAAGGTCTATATAGTCAATGTTTATTTGTTCCTTCTGACCTTTAATAGAAGTTATTTTTGTCAAAAATTAACAAACTAATTTCATAACCAAATTAGTAAGTGTGGTGTGATGCTTGAAATAAGGTAAGTGACAGTAAAGTGCTTAAGATCTTGAAATATGCTGAAGATCTTGGTTGTGCCCAAGATCCTGGGTAGAAAACCATAATATTTAGAGAACTATTTAGTTAAATTGAGTTATTTCGTAATGTAAATAAGTGTATTTGAAAAAAAACTAGTGTTAAAGTGACTTAATAAGTGAATTTGCATAATAAAGTCGAAGATACTCCAAAGGGTACCAAGACACCATAAGATATCCTTGTGATTTTGACAATGATAACATATTAACAATCAAGTAAATAATAGAATAAGCTGTGATCGATTGAAAAAACACAAAGTAAATGAATGTAAATGCAAGAACACACTGAATTATGAAGAAAGCCCGTAATCATTTTAGATCACCAACATAAAACATCGACCTGCCTTATAACTTATATTAAATCGAAATAAAATTACAAGTGCTGGCTAATATTAGAAATGATGTAAGTATGCTCAAGTGTCGAGAGAATCAGAGAGAGAAAGTGGCATTCAAACTGTGTGTGTAAACAATGATCATTTAGGCTTTATATACATAACAATAATAATTAAAATTCTGAAATTCTTAGGATCTTCCTTCATCTACGCTTGATCTAACTTTTACGATGGTCTTCAACATTAAAGAGGCATTGACCACTTATGTTTTGACCTGGTCTATTCCTTTTTTAGTTAAGCTCTAAATTTTTGCATAAGATATTACAAGTAATACGATGTCAATCCAAGATATTGATTAAATCCAAGATCTTGGGATTCCCCAGGATATTAGTATAAGTGCAAGACAAACATGATAAGGTGAAAATTTTATCCATAATAGAAGTGATATCCGTTAACCCTTGAAAATTCGAAATTGGCAATATAAGTGTGGCCAAACTCATACTAAATTGATTTTTGATCCATTTGCAAATTGTTTTTAAGGTCACTGCGAATCTCAATCAAGAAACATAATATTCAATGTTAGATATTGATGACATTTCCTTTCTCAAGTTCACCAAGAAATCTATTATAAAAAAGGATATTGATCACTTTCCTAAATGGTTGGATCATAACTTAAGATTTTGATCGTAATGCTTTTCCTAGACGACACACCCTATGTGATTTTAAGAAATACAATTATATAGTTTTATGACGTGTACAAATGGGAGTATGTTGGAGATATACCCATCGACACAACAAGTTAGTAATACATAAAAATTACATAGGCCTATGAGGTTACACACAAGGCTATATCAAAAAAAGCAAGAAGTAAATACAAAGACTAGTTTTTCGTTTTTCTGTAACTAATGTTTTAGTAGAAACTAAAAGAGATTGATTTTTTATGTATAAAAGTTAAATGTTTGAATTATGGAATTATCTTTGATAATTACCATATTTAAACCAAGCTCAGAGATGAAGTAATTCTCTATGGTGTGTGTACGTATAAAGTGAATGCCAACCCTTGAGAATCCTTATTATAAACTTGAAAATCCTATCTCCCTTCCATCCATAATCTTTGATGGTGTAAGAATACAGCCCCAATGTGTTTTCAAAGTTTCTTGCAAACCATGCAAATAAGGTTTAAAGATTAGCTTAGTTAATTATAGTTTTGGGTGTGACTACGGTACATGGATTCTCCTTTGGATCCTTTGATTCTTCTTGCTCATCAAAATAATGAATTATCCGTATCCCGCTTATAATTTAGTGTAGATGAAGCAAATTGTTGAACATTAATCCATGGTTTAATCATAATTCTTTAGAGTAAATACTTTTTTTATTTGAATAAACATCATGATTCAACACATAGATCATCATTTCTGGGATGTTCAGAAGTAAAATTATGTTGGTTGCTTGTTATAACTTGGTGAATGTGACCATTAGCAACATAAAAAATCAAATAGTTATCTCTATTATCCCCATTAGTGTGTTCCACCACTTTATGAAAAGAAATGTTTCATCATAAAACTTAACATCCTTGGAATAAAGAAAGGTTTTATGACGTCATAGTTGATAATTTTCTTTAAATTTGAATAACCTGTCATAACACACTTCTCACACCAATGTCCATATTTATCTTAAATATTCACTTTGGCACCACCTAAAAACTTTAAAATATTATGATAAAAGGTTAGGATTATAAACCTTTTGATAAGGATATTCCCTTTATAAAATAGAATAAATAGTTCTATTTATCAACATCTTGGGGAATCCAAAAGTGATATATATATATATATATATATATATATATATATATATATATATATATATATATATATGTATGTATATATAAAAACTCATGTAATACATGGATCTTACACCTCGTTCTTACAAAATATTGAATAATCACTCATACTTTGCTGGAAACCAAATTCCATAAGAGATAATATAATATTGTTATTCCACTTATGAAATATACCTAGTTGAATTTGTCAATATATATTTGAATTTGTTAACTGGAAAAATAATAAAACTTTTGTATTCTTATGATGATTTTCAGATTAAGATAAAGAAGCTAATGTATTATTATTTTATAGTAAAAAGAGAAGAAAATTATTCTAATGATATAGAGCACAAGATATTCTGAAATGATATATTAATGTTAGTAGAGTTGCATTAGTTTGGATTTGGCTAAATGCATTTATTTGAGTTGTTTTGGTGTTTTGGGAACTTAAATACTTAGCATTTTATTTTATATAATGATAATTATGTTATGATCATAATATATGTTTGAGAGCAATTATTTTCACTAGTGCTTCACTTGATTCCATTTTGCATGTTTAGTCACTTTCCATAATAGTAGCTTATTTAGAATCAACATAGTCAACCATTCTTCTTGGAAAGAAGTAGTTAATTAAGCTTACCGTGAGGTGTGATTTGATTATGCATAGAGAAGTATATCACATATAGATGCGACTACACACATTTACTTGATGGATGTCAAGTATTGGAGTAACTCGTACATGAAGATTACTTCGATGAATATGTTACAAGTAATTAGGGTGTACATGAGGTGCTTTGGTTTGGTTATTGGTAAAAAACGAACCATAGGCATTACAACTAGTTAATGTAGTTTGATAGCCATTAGGTAGCGGATAATATTATTTAACGGTTTTAATCACTTAATGCTTAATGTTGGTTAGCCATGATGGCCCATAATAAAATAAAAATAAAAATACTCTTCTATAAAAATTAAAAAACATAAAGTTCATTGCTATAAAAAGTAAATGATTGTGTATATATAATCATATTAATAGAAGATTATTTTTCCTATCTAATTCTAAATTATTACTCTTTAAATTTTCAATTCCTAAGATGATTACATACCATATATTTTATAGTATATTCTATTAAAAAAATTTATTAATATTATTGGTTCGGTTCGGTTTATAATGGTTTTGTTTTAGGTAAAAAAACATAACCGAACCATATGTATTCGATTAATCACACTTACAAATCGCACCACATATTTTAGTAATGGTTTGGTTATATCAATTAATTTGGTTTTGTTTTGGTTCTTCGGTTAATATGACCACCCTACAAGTAATTATAAGATGGTAATTTCCTTGAAATGGAGATACAAAAGATTGTTGACTCATAGTCTCTTGCACTTTGACGTTCTCCAACGTTGTTCGTACCTAGCAACGATACATGGAATGTTCAAGTATGTCATGATGAATGGGTAAGGTCTATATAGTCAATGTTTATTTGTTCCTTCTGACCTTTAATAGAAGTTATTTTTGTCAAAAATTAACAAACTAATTTCATAACCAAATTAGTAAGTGTGGTGTGATGCTTGAAATAAGGTAAGTGACAGTAAAGTGCTTAAGATCTTGAAATATGCTGAAGATCTTGGTTGTGCCCAAGATCCTGGGTAGAAAACCATAATATTTAGAGAACTATTTAGTTAAATTGAGTTATTTCGTAATGTAAATAAGTGTATTTGAAAAAAAACTAGTGTTAAAGTGACTTAATAAGTGAATTTGCATAATAAAGTCGAAGATACTCCAAAGGGTACCAAGACACCATAAGATATCCTTGTGATTTTGACAATGATAACATATTAACAATCAAGTAAATAATAGAATAAGCTGTGATCGATTGAAAAAACACAAAGTAAATGAATGTAAATGCAAGAACACACTGAATTATGAAGAAAGCCCGTAATCATTTTAGATCACCAACATAAAACATCGACCTGCCTTATAACTTATATTAAATCGAAATAAAATTACAAGTGCTGACTAATATTAGAAATGATGTAAGTATGCTCAAGTGTCGAGAGAATCAGAGAGAGAAAGTGGCATTCAAACTGTGTGTGTAAACAATGATCATTTAGGCTTTATATACATAACAATAATAATTAAAATTCTGAAATTCTTAGGATCTTCCTTCATCTACGCTTGATCTAACTTTTACGATGGTCTTCAACATTAAAGAGGCATTGACCACTTATGTTTTGACCTGGTCTATTCCTTTTTTAGTTAAGCTCTAAATTTTTGCATAAGATATTACAAGTAATACGATGTCAATCCAAGATATTGATTAAATCCAAGATCTTGGGATTCCCCAGGATATTAGTATAAGTGCAAGACAAACATGATAAGGTGAAAATTTTATCCATAATAGAAGTGATATCCGTTAACCCTTGAAAATTCGAAATTGGCAATATAAGTGTGGCCAAACTCATACTAAATTGATTTTTGATCCATTTGCAAATTGTTTTTAAGGTCACTGCGAATCTCAATCAAGAAACATAATATTCAATGTTAGATATTGATGACATTTCCTTTCTCAAGTTCACCAAGAAATCTATTATAAAAAAGGATATTGATCACTTTCCTAAATGGTTGGATCATAACTTAAGATTTTGATCGTAATGCTTTTCCTAGACGACACACCCTATGTGATTTTAAGAAATACAATTATATAGTTTTATGACGTGTACAAATGGGAGTATGTTGGAGATATACCCATCGACACAACAAGTTAGTAATACATAAAAATTACATAGGCCTATGAGGTTACACACAAGGCTATATCAAAAAAAGCAAGAAGTAAATACAAAGACTAGTTTTTCGTTTTTCTGTAACTAATGTTTTAGTAGAAACTAAAAGAGATTGATTTTTTATGTATAAAAGTTAAATGTTTGAATTATGGAATTATCTTTGATAATTACCATATTTAAACCAAGCTCAGAGATGAAGTAATTCTCTATGGTGTGTGTACGTATAAAGTGAATGCCAACCCTTGAGAATCCTTATTATAAACTTGAAAATCCTATCTCCCTTCCATCCATAATCTTTGATGGTGTAAGAATACAGCCCCAATGTGTTTTCAAAGTTTCTTGCAAACCATGCAAATAAGGTTTAAAGATTAGCTTAGTTAATTATAGTTTTGGGTGTGACTACGGTACATGGATTCTCCTTTGGATCCTTTGATTCTTCTTGCTCATCAAAATAATGAATTATCCGTATCCCGCTTATAATTTAGTGTAGATGAAGCAAATTGTTGAACATTAATCCATGGTTTAATCATAATTCTTTAGAGTAAATACTTTTTTTATTTGAATAAACATCATGATTCAACACATAGATCATCATTTCTGGGATGTTCAGAAGTAAAATTATGTTGGTTGCTTGTTATAACTTGGTGAATGTGACCATTAGCAACATAAAAAATCAAATAGTTATCTCTATTATCCCCATTAGTGTGTTCCACCACTTTATGAAAAGAAATGTTTCATCATAAAACTTAACATCCTTGGAATAAAGAAAGGTTTTATGACGTCATAGTTGATAATTTTCTTTAAATTTGAATAACCTGTCATAACACACTTCTCACACCAATGTCCATATTTATCTTAAATATTCACTTTGGCACCACCTAAAAACTTTAAAATATTATGATAAAAGGTTAGGATTATAAACCTTTTGATAAGGATATTCCCTTTATAAAATAGAATAAATAGTTCTATTTATCAACATCTTGGGGAATCCAAAAGTGATATATATATATATATATATATATATATATATATATATATATATATATATATATATATATATATGTATGTATATATAAAAACTCATGTAATACATGGATCTTACACCTCGTTCTTACAAAATATTGAATAATCACTCATACTTTGCTGGAAACCAAATTCCATAAGAGATAATATAATATTGTTATTCCACTTATGAAATATACCTAGTTGAATTTGTCAATATATATTTGAATTTGTTAACTGGAAAAATAATAAAACTTTTGTATTCTTATGATGATTTTCAGATTAAGATAAAGAAGCTAATGTATTATTATTTTATAGTAAAAAGAGAAGAAAATTATTCTAATGATATAGAGCACAAGATATTCTGAAATGATATATTAATGTTAGTAGAGTTGCATTAGTTTGGATTTGGCTAAATGCATTTATTTGAGTTGTTTTGGTGTTTTGGGAACTTAAATACTTAGCATTTTATTTTATATAATGATAATTATGTTATGATCATAATATATGTTTGAGAGCAATTATTTTCACTAGTGCTTCACTTGATTCCATTTTGCATGTTTAGTCACTTTCCATAATAGTAGCTTATTTAGAATCAACATAGTCAACCATTCTTCTTGGAAAGAAGTAGTTAATTAAGCTTACCGTGAGGTGTGATTTGATTATGCATAGAGAAGTATATCACATATAGATGCGACTACACACATTTACTTGATGGATGTCAAGTATTGGAGTAACTCGTACATGAAGATTACTTCGATGAATATGTTACAAGTAATTAGGGTGTACATGAGGTGCTTTGGTTTGGTTATTGGTAAAAAACGAACCATAGGCATTACAACTAGTTAATGTAGTTTGATAGCCATTAGGTAGCGGATAATATTATTTAACGGTTTTAATCACTTAATGCTTAATGTTGGTTAGCCATGATGGCCCATAATAAAATAAAAATAAAAATACTCTTCTATAAAAATTAAAAAACATAAAGTTCATTGCTATAAAAAGTAAATGATTGTGTATATATAATCATATTAATAGAAGATTATTTTTCCTATCTAATTCTAAATTATTACTCTTTAAATTTTCAATTCCTAAGATGATTACATACCATATATTTTATAGTATATTCTATTAAAAAAATTTATTAATATTATTGGTTCGGTTCGGTTTATAATGGTTTTGTTTTAGGTAAAAAAACATAACCGAACCATATGTATTCGATTAATCACACTTACAAATCGCACCACATATTTTAGTAATGGTTTGGTTATATCAATTAATTTGGTTTTGTTTTGGTTCTTCGGTTAATATGACCACCCTACAAGTAATTATAAGATGGTAATTTCCTTGAAATGGAGATACAAAAGATTGTTGACTCATAGTCTCTTGCACTTTGACGTTCTCCAACGTTGTTCGTACCTAGCAACGATACATGGAATGTTCAAGTATGTCATGATGAATGGGTAAGGTCTATATAGTCAATGTTTATTTGTTCCTTCTGACCTTTAATAGAAGTTATTTTTGTCAAAAATTAACAAACTAATTTCATAACCAAATTAGTAAGTGTGGTGTGATGCTTGAAATAAGGTAAGTGACAGTAAAGTGCTTAAGATCTTGAAATATGCTGAAGATCTTGGTTGTGCCCAAGATCCTGGGTAGAAAACCATAATATTTAGAGAACTATTTAGTTAAATTGAGTTATTTCGTAATGTAAATAAGTGTATTTGAAAAAAAACTAGTGTTAAAGTGACTTAATAAGTGAATTTGCATAATAAAGTCGAAGATACTCCAAAGGGTACCAAGACACCATAAGATATCCTTGTGATTTTGACAATGATAACATATTAACAATCAAGTAAATAATAGAATAAGCTGTGATCGATTGAAAAAACACAAAGTAAATGAATGTAAATGCAAGAACACACTGAATTATGAAGAAAGCCCGTAATCATTTTAGATCACCAACATAAAACATCGACCTGCCTTATAACTTATATTAAATCGAAATAAAATTACAAGTGCTGGCTAATATTAGAAATGATGTAAGTATGCTCAAGTGTCGAGAGAATCAGAGAGAGAAAGTGGCATTCAAACTGTGTGTGTAAACAATGATCATTTAGGCTTTATATACATAACAATAATAATTAAAATTCTGAAATTCTTAGGATCTTCCTTCATCTACGCTTGATCTAACTTTTACGATGGTCTTCAACATTAAAGAGGCATTGACCACTTATGTTTTGACCTGGTCTATTCCTTTTTTAGTTAAGCTCTAAATTTTTGCATAAGATATTACAAGTAATACGATGTCAATCCAAGATATTGATTAAATCCAAGATCTTGGGATTCCCCAGGATATTAGTATAAGTGCAAGACAAACATGATAAGGTGAAAATTTTATCCATAATAGAAGTGATATCCGTTAACCCTTGAAAATTCGAAATTGGCAATATAAGTGTGGCCAAACTCATACTAAATTGATTTTTGATCCATTTGCAAATTGTTTTTAAGGTCACTGCGAATCTCAATCAAGAAACATAATATTCAATGTTAGATATTGATGACATTTCCTTTCTCAAGTTCACCAAGAAATCTATTATAAAAAAGGATATTGATCACTTTCCTAAATGGTTGGATCATAACTTAAGATTTTGATCGTAATGCTTTTCCTAGACGACACACCCTATGTGATTTTAAGAAATACAATTATATAGTTTTATGACGTGTACAAATGGGAGTATGTTGGAGATATACCCATCGACACAACAAGTTAGTAATACATAAAAATTACATAGGCCTATGAGGTTACACACAAGGCTATATCAAAAAAAGCAAGAAGTAAATACAAAGACTAGTTTTTCGTTTTTCTGTAACTAATGTTTTAGTAGAAACTAAAAGAGATTGATTTTTTATGTATAAAAGTTAAATGTTTGAATTATGGAATTATCTTTGATAATTACCATATTTAAACCAAGCTCAGAGATGAAGTAATTCTCTATGGTGTGTGTACGTATAAAGTGAATGCCAACCCTTGAGAATCCTTATTATAAACTTGAAAATCCTATCTCCCTTCCATCCATAATCTTTGATGGTGTAAGAATACAGCCCCAATGTGTTTTCAAAGTTTCTTGCAAACCATGCAAATAAGGTTTAAAGATTAGCTTAGTTAATTATAGTTTTGGGTGTGACTACGGTACATGGATTCTCCTTTGGATCCTTTGATTCTTCTTGCTCATCAAAATAATGAATTATCCGTATCCCGCTTATAATTTAGTGTAGATGAAGCAAATTGTTGAACATTAATCCATGGTTTAATCATAATTCTTTAGAGTAAATACTTTTTTTATTTGAATAAACATCATGATTCAACACATAGATCATCATTTCTGGGATGTTCAGAAGTAAAATTATGTTGGTTGCTTGTTATAACTTGGTGAATGTGACCATTAGCAACATAAAAAATCAAATAGTTATCTCTATTATCCCCATTAGTGTGTTCCACCACTTTATGAAAAGAAATGTTTCATCATAAAACTTAACATCCTTGGAATAAAGAAAGGTTTTATGACGTCATAGTTGATAATTTTCTTTAAATTTGAATAACCTGTCATAACACACTTCTCACACCAATGTCCATATTTATCTTAAATATTCACTTTGGCACCACCTAAAAACTTTAAAATATTATGATAAAAGGTTAGGATTATAAACCTTTTGATAAGGATATTCCCTTTATAAAATAGAATAAATAGTTCTATTTATCAACATCTTGGGGAATCCAAAAGTGATATATATATATATATATATATATATATATATATATATATATATATATATATATATATGTATGTATATATAAAAACTCATGTAATACATGGATCTTACACCTCGTTCTTACAAAATATTGAATAATCACTCATACTTTGCTGGAAACCAAATTCCATAAGAGATAATATAATATTGTTATTCCACTTATGAAATATACCTAGTTGAATTTGTCAATATATATTTGAATTTGTTAACTGGAAAAATAATAAAACTTTTGTATTCTTATGATGATTTTCAGATTAAGATAAAGAAGCTAATGTATTATTATTTTATAGTAAAAAGAGAAGAAAATTATTCTAATGATATAGAGCACAAGATATTCTGAAATGATATATTAATGTTAGTAGAGTTGCATTAGTTTGGATTTGGCTAAATGCATTTATTTGAGTTGTTTTGGTGTTTTGGGAACTTAAATACTTAGCATTTTATTTTATATAATGATAATTATGTTATGATCATAATATATGTTTGAGAGCAATTATTTTCACTAGTGCTTCACTTGATTCCATTTTGCATGTCTAGTCACTTTCCATAATAGTAGCTTATTTAGAATCAACATAGTCAACCATTCTTCTTGGAAAGAAGTAGTTAATTAAGCTTAGCGTGAGGTGTGATTTGATTATGCATAGAGAAGTATATCACATATAGATGCGACTACACACATTTACTTGATGGATGTCAAGTATTGGAGTAACTCGTACATGAAGATTACTTCGATGAATATGTTACAAGTAATTAGGGTGTACATGAGGTGCTTTGGTTTGGTTATTGGTAAAAAACGAACCATAGGCATTACAACTAGTTAATGTAGTTTGATAGCCATTAGGTAGCGGATAATATTATTTAACGGTTTTAATCACTTAATGCTTAATGTTGGTTAGCCATGATGGCCCATAATAAAATAAAAATAAAAATACTCTTCTATAAAAATTAAAAAACATAAAGTTCATTGCTATAAAAAGTAAATGATTGTGTATATATAATCATATTAATAGAAGATTATTTTTCCTATCTAATTCTAAATTATTACTCTTTAAATTTTCAATTCCTAAGATGATTACATACCATATATTTTATAGTATATTCTATTAAAAAAATTTATTAATATTATTGGTTCGGTTCGGTTTATAATGGTTTTGTTTTAGGTAAAAAAACATAACCGAACCATATGTATTCGATTAATCACACTTACAAATCGCACCACATATTTTAGTAATGGTTTGGTTATATCAATTAATTTGGTTTTGTTTTGGTTCTTCGGTTAATATGACCACCCTACAAGTAATTATAAGATGGTAATTTCCTTGAAATGGAGATACAAAAGATTGTTGACTCATAGTCTCTTGCACTTTGACGTTCTCCAACGTTGTTCGTACCTAGCAACGATACATGGAATGTTCAAGTATGTCATGATGAATGGGTAAGGTCTATATAGTCAATGTTTATTTGTTCCTTCTGACCTTTAATAGAAGTTATTTTTGTCAAAAATTAACAAACTAATTTCATAACCAAATTAGTAAGTGTGGTGTGATGCTTGAAATAAGGTAAGTGACAGTAAAGTGCTTAAGATCTTGAAATATGCTGAAGATCTTGGTTGTGCCCAAGATCCTGGGTAGAAAACCATAATATTTAGAGAACTATTTAGTTAAATTGAGTTATTTCGTAATGTAAATAAGTGTATTTGAAAAAAAACTAGTGTTAAAGTGACTTAATAAGTGAATTTGCATAATAAAGTCGAAGATACTCCAAAGGGTACCAAGACACCATAAGATATCCTTGTGATTTTGACAATGATAACATATTAACAATCAAGTAAATAATAGAATAAGCTGTGATCGATTGAAAAAACACAAAGTAAATGAATGTAAATGCAAGAACACACTGAATTATGAAGAAAGCCCGTAATCATTTTAGATCACCAACATAAAACATCGACCTGCCTTATAACTTATATTAAATCGAAATAAAATTACAAGTGCTGGCTAATATTAGAAATGATGTAAGTATGCTCAAGTGTCGAGAGAATCAGAGAGAGAAAGTGGCATTCAAACTGTGTGTGTAAACAATGATCATTTAGGCTTTATATACATAACAATAATAATTAAAATTCTGAAATTCTTAGGATCTTCCTTCATCTACGCTTGATCTAACTTTTACGATGGTCTTCAACATTAAAGAGGCATTGACCACTTATGTTTTGACCTGGTCTATTCCTTTTTTAGTTAAGCTCTAAATTTTTGCATAAGATATTACAAGTAATACGATGTCAATCCAAGATATTGATTAAATCCAAGATCTTGGGATTCCCCAAGATATTAGTATAAGTGCAAGACAAACATGATAAGGTGAAAATTTTATCCATAATAGAAGTGATATCCGTTAACCCTTGAAAATTCGAAATTGGCAATATAAGTGTGGCCAAACTCATACTAAATTGATTTTTGATCCATTTGCAAATTGTTTTTAAGGTCACTGCGAATCTCAATCAAGAAACATAATATTCAATGTTAGATATTGATGACATTTCCTTTCTCAAGTTCAACAAGAAATCTATTATAAAAAAGGATATTGATCACTTTCCTAAATGGTTGGATCATAACTTAAGATTTTGATCGTAATGCTTTTCCTAGACGACACACCCTATGTGATTTTAAGAAATACAATTATATAGTTTTATGACGTGTACAAATGGGAGTATGTTGGAGATATACCCATCGACACAACAAGTTAGTAATACATAAAAATTACATAGGCCTATGAGGTTACACACAAGGCTATATCAAAAAAAGCAAGAAGTAAATACAAAGACTAGTTTTTCGTTTTTCTGTAACTAATGTTTTAGTAGAAACTAAAAGAGATTGATTTTTTATGTATAAAAGTTAAATGTTTGAATTATGGAATTATCTTTGATAATTACCATATTTAAACCAAGCTCAGAGATGAAGTAATTCTCTATGGTGTGTGTACGTATAAAGTGAATGCCAACCCTTGAGAATCCTTATTATAAACTTGAAAATCCTATCTCCCTTCCATCCATAATCTTTGATGGCGTAAGAATACAGCCCCAATGTGTTTTCAAAGTTTCTTGCAAACCATGCAAATAAGGTTTAAAGATTAGCTTAGTTAATTATAGTTTTGGGTGTGACTACGGTACATGGATTCTCCTTTGGATCCTTTGATTCTTCTTGCTCATCAAAATAATGAATTATCCGTATCCCGCTTATAATTTAGTGTAGATGAAGCAAATTGTTGAACATTAATCCATGGTTTAATCATAATTCTTTAGAGTAAATACTTTTTTTATTTGAATAAACATCATGATTCAACACATAGATCATCATTTCTAGGATGTTCAGAAGTAAAATTATGTTGGTTGCTTGTTATAACTTGGTGAATGTGACCATTAGCAACATAAAAAATCAAATAGTTATCTCTATTATCCCCATTAGTGTGTTCCACCACTTTATGAAAAGAAATGTTTCATCATAAAACTTAACATCCTTGGAATAAAGAAAGGTTTTATGACGTCATAGTTGATAATTTTCTTTAAATTTGAATAACCTGTCATAACACACTTCTCACACCAATGTCCATATTTATCTTAAATATTCACTTTGGCACCACCTAAAAACTTTAAAATATTATGATAAAAGGTTAGGATTATAAACCTTTTGATAAGGATATTCCCTTTATAAAATAGAAGAAATAGTTCTATTTATCAACATCTTGGGGAATCCAAAAGTGATATATATATATATATATATATATATATATATATATATATATATATATGTATATATAAAAACTCATGTAATACATGGATCTTACACCTCGTTCTTACAAAATATTGAATAATCACTCATACTTTGTTGGAAACCAAATTCCATAAGAGATAATATAATATTGTTATTCCACTTATGAAATATACCTAGTTGAATTTGTCAATATATATTTGAATTTGTTAACTGGAAAAATAATAAAACTTTTGTATTCTTATGATGATTTTCAGATTAAGATAAAGAAGCTAATGTATTATTATTTTATAGTAAAAAGAGAAGAAAATTATTCTAATGATATAGAGCACAAGATATTCTGAAATGATATATTAATGTTAGTAGAGTTGCATTAGTTTGGATTTGGCTAAATGCATTTATTTGAGTTGTTTTGGTGTTTTGGGAACTTAAATACTTAGCATTTTATTTTATATAATGATAATTATGTTATGATCATAATATATGTTTGAGAGCAATTATTTTCACTAGTGCTTCACTTGATTCCATTTTGCATGTTTAGTCACTTTCCATAATAGTAGCTTATTTAGAATCAACATAGTCAACCATTCTTCTTGGAAAGAAGTAGTTAATTAAGCTTAGCGTGAGGTGTGATTTGATTATGCATAGAGAAGTATATCACATATAGATGCGACTACACACATTTACTTGATGGATGTCAAGTATTGGAGTAACTCGTACATGAAGATTACTTCGATGAATATGTTACAAGTAATTAGGGTGTACATGAGGTGCTTTGGTTTGGTTATTGGTAAAAAACGAACCATAGGCATTACAACTAGTTAATGTAGTTTGATAGCCATTAGGTAGCGGATAATATTATTTAACGGTTTTAATCACTTAATGCTTAATGTTGGTTAGCCATGATGGCCCATAATAAAATAAAAATAAAAATACTCTTCTATAAAAATTAAAAAACATAAAGTTCATTGCTATAAAAAGTAAATGATTGTGTATATATAATCATATTAATAGAAGATTATTTTTCCTATCTAATTCTAAATTATTACTCTTTAAATTTTCAATTCCTAAGATGATTACATACCATATATTTTATAGTATATTCTATTAAAAAAATTTATTAATATTATTGGTTCGGTTCGGTTTATAATGGTTTTGTTTTAGGTAAAAAAACATAACCGAACCATATGTATTCGATTAATCACACTTACAAATCGCACCACATATTTTAGTAATGGTTTGGTTATATCAATTAATTTGGTTTTGTTTTGGTTCTTCGGTTAATATGACCACCCTACAAGTAATTATAAGATGGTAATTTCCTTGAAATGGAGATACAAAAGATTGTTGACTCATAGTCTCTTGCACTTTGACGTTCTCCAACGTTGTTCGTACCTAGCAACGATACATGGAATGTTCAAGTATGTCATGATGAATGGGTAAGGTCTATATAGTCAATGTTTATTTGTTCCTTCTGACCTTTAATAGAAGTTATTTTTGTCAAAAATTAACAAACTAATTTCATAACCAAATTAGTAAGTGTGGTGTGATGCTTGAAATAAGGTAAGTGACAGTAAAGTGCTTAAGATCTTGAAATATGCTGAAGATCTTGGTTGTGCCCAAGATCCTGGGTAGAAAACCATAATATTTAGAGAACTATTTAGTTAAATTGAGTTATTTCGTAATGTAAATAAGTGTATTTGAAAAAAAACTAGTGTTAAAGTGACTTAATAAGTGAATTTGCATAATAAAGTCGAAGATACTCCAAAGGGTACCAAGACACCATAAGATATCCTTGTGATTTTGACAATGATAACATATTAACAATCAAGTAAATAATAGAATAAGCTGTGATCGATTGAAAAAACACAAAGTAAATGAATGTAAATGCAAGAACACACTGAATTATGAAGAAAGCCCGTAATCACTTTAGATCACCAACATAAAACATCGACCTGCCTTATAACTTATATTAAATCGAAATAAAATTACAAGTGCTGGCTAATATTAGAAATGATGTAAGTATGCTCAAGTGTCGAGAGAATCAGAGAGAGAAAGTGGCATTCAAACTATGTGTGTAAACAATGATCATTTAGGCTTTATATACATAACAATAATAATTAAAATTCTGAAATTCTTAGGATCTTCCTTCATCTACGCTTGATCTAACTTTTACGATGGTCTTCAACATTAAAGAGGCATTGACCACTTATGTTTTGACCTGGTCTATTCCTTTTTTAGTTAAGCTCTAAATTTTTGCATAAGATATTACAAGTAATACGATGTCAATCCAAGATATTGATTAAATCCAAGATCTTGGGATTCCCCAAGATATTAGTATAAGTGCAAGACAAACATGATAAGGTGAAAATTTTATCCATAATAGAAGTGATATCCGTTAACCCTTGAAAATTCGAAATTGGCAATATAAGTGTGGCCAAACTCATACTAAATTGATTTTTGATCCATTTGCAAATTGTTTTTAAGGTCACTGCGAATCTCAATCAAGAAACATAATATTCAATGTTAGATATTGATGACATTTCCTTTCTCAAGTTCAACAAGAAATCTATTATAAAAAAGGATATTGATCACTTTCCTAAATGGTTGGATCATAACTTAAGATTTTGATCGTAATGCTTTTCCTAGACGACACACCCTATGTGATTTTAAGAAATACAATTATATAGTTTTATGACGTGTACAAATGGGAGTATGTTGGAGATATACCCATCGACACAACAAGTTAGTAATACATAAAAATTACATAGGCCTATGAGGTTACACACAAGGCTATATCAAAAAAAGCAAGAAGTAAATACAAAGACTAGTTTTTCGTTTTTCTGTAACTAATGTTTTAGTAGAAACTAAAAGAGATTGATTTTTTATGTATAAAAGTTAAATGTTTGAATTATGGAATTATCTTTGATAATTACCATATTTAAACCAAGCTCAGAGATGAAGTAATTCTCTATGGTGTGTGTACGTATAAAGTGAATGCCAACCCTTGAGAATCCTTATTATAAACTTGAAAATCCTATCTCCCTTCCATCCATAATCTTTGATGGCGTAAGAATACAGCCCCAATGTGTTTTCAAAGTTTCTTGCAAACCATGCAAATAAGGTTTAAAGATTAGCTTAGTTAATTATAGTTTTGGGTGTGACTACGGTACATGGATTCTCCTTTGGATCCTTTGATTCTTCTTGCTCATCAAAATAATGAATTATCCGTATCCCGCTTATAATTTAGTGTAGATGAAGCAAATTGTTGAACATTAATCCATGGTTTAATCATAATTCTTTAGAGTAAATACTTTTTTTATTTGAATAAACATCATGATTCAACACATAGATCATCATTTCTAGGATGTTCAGAAGTAAAATTATGTTGGTTGCTTGTTATAACTTGGTGAATGTGACCATTAGCAACATAAAAAATCAAATAGTTATCTCTATTATCCCCATTAGTGTGTTCCACCACTTTATGAAAAGAAATGTTTCATCATAAAACTTAACATCCTTGGAATAAAGAAAGGTTTTATGACGTCATAGTTGATAATTTTCTTTAAATTTGAATAACCTGTCATAACACACTTCTCACACCAATGTCCATATTTATCTTAAATATTCACTTTGGCACCACCTAAAAACTTTAAAATATTATGATAAAAGGTTAGGATTATAAACCTTTTGATAAGGATATTCCCTTTATAAAATAGAAGAAATAGTTCTATTTATCAACATCTTGGGGAATCCAAAAGTGATATATATATATATATATATATATATATATATATATATATATATATATATATGTATATATAAAAACTCATGTAATACATGGATCTTACACCTCGTTCTTACAAAATATTGAATAATCACTCATACTTTGTTGGAAACCAAATTCCATAAGAGATAATATAATATTGTTATTCCACTTATGAAATATACCTAGTTGAATTTGTCAATATATATTTGAATTTGTTAACTGGAAAAATAATAAAACTTTTGTATTCTTATGATGATTTTCAGATTAAGATAAAGAAGCTAATGTATTATTATTTTATAGTAAAAAGAGAAGAAAATTATTCTAATGATATAGAGCACAAGATATTCTGAAATGATATATTAATGTTAGTAGAGTTGCATTAGTTTGGATTTGGCTAAATGCATTTATTTGAGTTGTTTTGGTGTTTTGGGAACTTAAATACTTAGCATTTTATTTTATATAATGATAATTATGTTATGATCATAATATATGTTTGAGAGCAATTATTTTCACTAGTGCTTCACTTGATTCCATTTTGCATGTTTAGTCACTTTCCATAATAGTAGCTTATTTAGAATCAACATAGTCAACCATTCTTCTTGGAAAGAAGTAGTTAATTAAGCTTAGCGTGAGGTGTGATTTGATTATGCATAGAGAAGTATATCACATATAGATGCGACTACACACATTTACTTGATGGATGTCAAGTATTGGAGTAACTCGTACATGAAGATTACTTCGATGAATATGTTACAAGTAATTAGGGTGTACATGAGGTGCTTTGGTTTGGTTATTGGTAAAAAACGAACCATAGGCATTACAACTAGTTAATGTAGTTTGATAGCCATTAGGTAGCGGATAATATTATTTAACGGTTTTAATCACTTAATGCTTAATGTTGGTTAGCCATGATGGCCCATAATAAAATAAAAATAAAAATACTCTTCTATAAAAATTAAAAAACATAAAGTTCATTGCTATAAAAAGTAAATGATTGTGTATATATAATCATATTAATAGAAGATTATTTTTCCTATCTAATTCTAAATTATTACTCTTTAAATTTTCAATTCCTAAGATGATTACATACCATATATTTTATAGTATATTCTATTAAAAACATTTATTAATATTATTGGTTCGGTTCGGTTTATAATGGTTTTGTTTTAGGTAAAAAAACATAACCGAACCATATGTATTCGATTAATCACACTTACAAATCGCACCACATATTTTAGTAATGGTTTGGTTATATCAATTAATTTGGTTTTGTTTTGGTTCTTCGGTTAATATGACCACCCTACAAGTAATTATAAGATGGTAATTTCCTTGAAATGGAGATACAAAAGATTGTTGACTCATAGTCTCTTGCACTTTGACGTTCTCCAACGTTGTTCGTACCTAGCAACGATACATGGAATGTTCAAGTATGTCATGATGAATGGGTAAGATCTATATAGTCAATGTTTATTTGTTCCTTCTGACCTTTAATAGAAGTTATTTTTGTCAAAAATTAACAAACTAATTTCATAACCAAATTAGTAAGTGTGGTGTGATGCTTGAAATAAGGTAAGTGACAGTAAAGTGCTTAAGATCTTGAAATATGCTGAAGATCTTGGTTGTGCCCAAGATCCTGGGTAGAAAACCATAATATTTAGAGAACTATTTAGTTAAATTGAGTTATTTCGTAATGTAAATAAGTGTATTTGAAAAAAAACTAGTGTTAAAGTGACTTAATAAGTGAATTTGCATAATAAAGTCGAAGATACTCCAAAGGGTACCAAGACACCATAAGATATCCTTGTGATTTTGACAATGATAACATATTAACAATCAAGTAAATAATAGAATAAGCTGTGATCGATTGAAAAAACACAAAGTAAATGAATGTAAATGCAAGAACACACTGAATTATGAAGAAAGCCCGTAATCATTTTAGATCACCAACATAAAACATCGACCTGCCTTATAACTTATATTAAATCGAAATAAAATTACAAGTGCTGGCTAATATTAGAAATGATGTAAGTATGCTCAAGTGTCGAGAGAATCAGAGAGAGAAAGTGGCATTCAAACTATGTGTGTAAACAATGATCATTTAGGCTTTATATACATAACAATAATAATTAAAATTCTGAAATTCTTAGGATCTTCCTTCATCTACGCTTGATCTAACTTTTACGATGGTCTTCAACATTAAAGAGGCATTGACCACTTATGTTTTGACCTGGTCTATTCCTTTTTTAGTTAAGCTCTAAATTTTTGCATAAGATATTACAAGTAATACGATGTCAATCCAAGATATTGATTAAATCCAAGATCTTGGGATTCCCCAAGATATTAGTATAAGTGCAAGACAAACATGATAAGGTGAAAATTTTATCCATAATAGAAGTGATATCCGTTAACCCTTGAAAATTCGAAATTGGCAATATAAGTGTGGCCAAACTCATACTAAATTGATTTTTGATCCATTTGCAAATTGTTTTTAAGGTCACTGCGAATCTCAATCAAGAAACATAATATTCAATGTTAGATATTGATGACATTTCCTTTCTCAAGTTCAACAAGAAATCTATTATAAAAAAGGATATTGATCACTTTCCTAAATGGTTGGATCATAACTTAAGATTTTGATCGTAATGCTTTTCCTAGACGACACACCCTATGTGATTTTAAGAAATACAATTATATAGTTTTATGACGTGTACAAATGGGAGTATGTTGGAGATATACCCATCGACACAACAAGTTAGTAATACATAAAAATTACATAGGCCTATGAGGTTACACACAAGGCTATATCAAAAAAAGCAAGAAGTAAATACAAAGACTAGTTTTTCGTTTTTCTGTAACTAATGTTTTAGTAGAAACTAAAAGAGATTGATTTTTTATGTATAAAAGTTAAATGTTTGAATTATGGAATTATCTTTGATAATTACCATATTTAAACCAAGCTCAGAGATGAAGTAATTCTCTATGGTGTGTGTACGTATAAAGTGAATGCCAACCCTTGAGAATCCTTATTATAAACTTGAAAATCCTATCTCCCTTCCATCCATAATCTTTGATGGCGTAAGAATACAGCCCCAATGTGTTTTCAAAGTTTCTTGCAAACCATGCAAATAAGGTTTAAAGATTAGCTTAGTTAATTATAGTTTTGGGTGTGACTACGGTACATGGATTCTCCTTTGGATCCTTTGATTCTTCTTGCTCATCAAAATAATGAATTATCCGTATCCCGCTTATAATTTAGTGTAGATGAAGCAAATTGTTGAACATTAATCCATGGTTTAATCATAATTCTTTAGAGTAAATACTTTTTTTATTTGAATAAACATCATGATTCAACACATAGATCATCATTTCTAGGATGTTCAGAAGTAAAATTATGTTGGTTGCTTGTTATAACTTGGTGAATGTGACCATTAGCAACATAAAAAATCAAATAGTTATCTCTATTATCCCCATTAGTGTGTTCCACCACTTTATGAAAAGAAATGTTTCATCATAAAACTTAACATCCTTGGAATAAAGAAAGGTTTTATGACGTCATAGTTGATAATTTTCTTTAAATTTGAATAACCTGTCATAACACACTTCTCACACCAATGTCCATATTTATCTTAAATATTCACTTTGGCACCACCTAAAAACTTTAAAATATTATGATAAAAGGTTAGGATTATAAACCTTTTGATAAGGATATTCCCTTTATAAAATAGAAGAAATAGTTCTATTTATCAACATCTTGGGGAATCCAAAAGTGATATATATATATATATATATATATATATATATATATATATATATATATATATATATATGTATATATAAAAACTCATGTAATACATGGATCTTACACCTCGTTCTTACAAAATATTGAATAATCACTCATACTTTGCTGGAAACCAAATTCCATAAGAGATAATATAATATTGTTATTCCACTTATGAAACATACCTAGTTGAATTTGTCAATATATATTTGAATTTGTTAACTGGAAAAATAATAAAACTTTTCTATTCTTATCATGATTTTCAGATTAAGATAAAGAAGCTAATGTATTATTATTTTATAGTAAAAAGAGAAGAAAATTATTTTAATGATATAGAGCACAAGATATTCTGAAATGATATATTAATGTTAGTAGAGTTGCATTAGTTTGGATTTGGCTAAATGCATTTATTTGAGTTGTTTTGGTGTTTTGGGAACTTAAATACTTAGCATTTTATTTTATATAATGATTATTATGTTATGATCATAATATATGTTTGAGAGCAATTATTTTCACTAGTGCTTCACTTGATTCCATTTTGCATGTTTAGTCACTTTCCATAATAGTAGCTTATTTAGAATCAACATAGTCAACCATTCTTCATGGAAAGAAGTAGTTAATTAAGCTTAGCGTGAGGTGTGATTTGATTATGCATAGAGAAGTATATCACATATAGATGCGACTACACACATTTACTTGATGGATGTCAAGTATTGGAGTAACTCGTACATGAAGATTACTTCGATGAATATGTTACAAGTAATTAGGGTGTACATGAGGTGCTTTGGTTTGGTTATTGGTAAAAAACGAACCATAGCCATTACAACTAGTTAATGTAGTTTGATAGCCATTAGGTAGCGGATAATATTATTTAACGGTTTTAATCACTTAATGCTTAATGTTGGTTAGCCATGATGGCCCATAATAAAATAAAAATAAAAATACTCTTCTATAAAAATTAAAAAACATAAAGTTCATTGCTATAAAAAGTAAATGATTGTGTATATATAATCATATTAATAGAAGATTATTTTTCCTATCTAATTCTAAATTATTACTCTTTAAATTTTCAATTCCTAAGATGATTACATACCATATATTTTATAGTATATTCTATTAAAAACATTTATTAATATTATTGGTTCGGTTCGGTTTATAATGGTTTTGTTTTAGGTAAAAAAACATAACCGAACCATATGTATTCGATTAATCACACTTACAAATCGCACCACATATTTTAGTAATGGTTTGGTTATATCAATTAATTTGGTTTTGTTTTGGTTCTTCGGTTAATATGACCACCCTACAAGTAATTATAAGATGGTAATTTCCTTGAAATGGAGATACAAAAGATTGTTGACTCATAGTCTCTTCCACTTTGACGTTCTCCAACGTTGTTCGTACCTAGCAACGATACATGGAATGTTCAAGTATGTCATGATGAATGGGTAAGGTCTATATAGTCAATGTTTATTTGTTCCTTCTGACCTTTAATAGAAGTTATTTTTGTCAAAAATTAACAAACTAATTTCATAACCAAATTAGTAAGTGTGGTGTGATGCTTGAAATAAGGTAAGTGACAGTAAAGTGCTTAAGATCTTGAAATATGCTGAAGATCTTGGTTGTGCCCAAGATCCTGGGTAGAAAACCATAATATTTAGAGAACTATTTAGTTAAATTGAGTTATTTCGTAATGTAAATAAGTGTATTTGAAAAAAAACTAGTGTTAAAGTGACTTAATAAGTGAATTTGCATAATAAAGTCGAAGATACTCCAAAGGGTACCAAGACACCATAAGATATCCTTGTGATTTTGACAATGATAACATATTAACAATCAAGTAAATAATAGAATAAGCTGTGATCGATTGAAAAAACACAAAGTAAATGAATGTAAATGCAAGAACACATTGAATTATGAAGAAAGCCCGTAATCATTTTAGATCACCAACATAAAACATCGACCTGCCTTATAACTTATATTAAATCGAAATAAAATTACAAGTGCTGGCTAATATTAGAAATGATGTAAGTATGCTCAAGTGTCGAGAGAACCAGAGAGAGAAAGTGGCATTCAAACTGTGTGTGTAAACAATGATCATTTAGGCTTTATATACATAACAATAATAATTAAAATTCTGAAATTCTTAGGATCTTCCTTCATCTACGCTTGATCTAACTTTTACGATGGTCTTCAACATTAAAGAGGCATTGACCACTTATGTTTTGACCTGGTCTATTCCTTTTTTAGTTAAGCTCTAAATTTTTGCATAAGATATTACAAGTAATACGATGTCAATCCAAGATATTGATTAAATCCAAGATCTTGGGATTCCCTAGGATATTAGTATAAGTGCAAGACAAACATGATAAGGTGAAAATTTTATCCATAATAGAAGTGATATCCGTTAACCCTTGAAAATTCGAAATTGGCAATATAACTGTGGCCAAACTCATACTAAATTGATTTTTCATCCATTTGCAGATTGTTTTTAAGGTCACTGCGAATCTCAATCAAGAAACATAATATTCAATGTTAGATATTGATGACATTTCCTTTCTCAAGTTCAACAAGAAATCTATTATAAAAAAGGATATTGATCAATTTCCTAAATGATTGGATCATAACTTAAGATTTTGATCGTAATGCTTTTCCTAGACGACACACCCTATGTGATTTTAAGAAATACAATTATATAGTTTTATGACGTCAACAAATGGGAGTATGTTGGAGATATACCCAGCGACGCAACAAGTTAGTAATACATAAAAATTACATAGGCCTATGGGGTTACACACAAGGCTATATCAAAAAAAGCAAGAAGTAAATACAAAGAGTTGTTTTTCGTTTTTCTGTAACTAATGTTTTAATAGAAACTAAAAGAGATGGATTTTTTATGTATAAAAGTTAAATGTTCGAATTATGGAATTATCTTTGATAATTACCATATTTAAACCATGCTCGGAGATGAAGTAATTCTCTATGGTTTGTGTACGTATAAAGAGAATGCCAACCCTAGAGAATCCTTATTATAAACTTGAAAATCCTCTCTCCCTTCCATCCATTCTCTTCGATGGCGTAAGAATACAACCCCAATGTGTTTTCAAAGTTTCTTGCAAACCATGCAAATAAGGTTTACAGATTATCTTGGTTAATTATAGTTTTGGGTGTGACTACGGTGCATGGATTCTCCTTTGGATCTTTTGTTTTTTGTTGCTCATCAAAACACTGAATTATCCGTAACCCGCTTATAATTTAGTGTAGATGAAGCAAATTGTTGAACATTAATCCATGGCTTAATCAGAATGTTTTAGAGTAAATACTTTTTTTATTTGAATAAGCATCATGATTCAACACTTAGATCATCATTTCTACGATGTTCACAAGTGAAATTATGTTGGTTGCTTGTCATAACTTGGTGAATCTCTATTATCCCCATTAGTGTGTTCCACTACTTTAAGAAAAGAAATGTTTCATCATAAAACTTAACATCCTTGGAATAAAGATAGGTTTTATGACGTCATAGTTGATAAGTTTCTTTAAATTTGAATAACCTGTCATAACACACTTCTCACACCAATGTCCATATTTATCTTAAATATTCACTTTGGCACCACCTAAAAAGTTTAAAATATTATAATAAAAGGTTAGGATTATAAACCTTTTGATAAGGATATTCCCTTTATAGAATAGATGAAATAGTTCTATTTATCAACTAACTGACAACGAAAACACAATCACCCCGAAACCTTAAAGGAACACCACCTTGAAATAAGATGGACCAACAATATTAAGTAAATCCCTTCGGTTTCCTCTGACCAACTTTATATTATTAAAGGTTATGGTTTATGTAAAATCCCTACATTTTCAAAGAATATATTAACTTTGTTATTAACATTTTTTGTTACATTATTAGTCCTCATGATCTTTTTTTCAAAGTGGTTTTTTAACATATTACAAAAACAACAATATTACAAAATATTTTATCCTTACTTTTTCAAAAGATACTACCACACAACAGTAGTTAAATTGTAACGTTCCAAAAGTGAAGACCAAAAATTTCATTTTAATAATAACAAAACCATCATCCAAAACGTTTTGTATAAAAACACAATGAAATCAGAGTATGGAAATAATTATCCAAATATATCAGAGTCAAATAAAATGCAGAACAATATGGTGTGTGTAATGCGAACATCCCGAGCTCTTCCCCTTCGAACCGGAAGTACCTAAAATATAAATTGAAAACCGTAAGCACGAAGCTTAGTGAGTTCCAAAAAATACCTTATACCATACATATTAACATAAAATGGGCCATACCCAACAACCATTGGGCCTCGCCCAGCATTGAGCCCTGTTCGGAACAGATCTGTCAGTAACATGAGATGGGCCCTGCCCATCACATTCATTAGGCCCCGCCTGGCATTAGGCCCACCCGACATTCATAGGAACACATAAACACATGCAAGAATCTATAAGATAAACAACATACAATACACCCATCAGGCCTCGTCTGGCATCGGACCCCGCCCGGTATAGATATCACATACTACACATGCAAGACTCATAGATAAAACTAGCATCCTAATCATACTAAATCGTTGGTGCCTTCGAACCGTCAAGCACAGTGAGGAGACTCGCCTCAAATTGCTTAAAATTAGATAAATGCTTGGGTTGTTGATCCAGAAAATCCCTGTGCTAATCTGTTATATAAAACCCCAATTAATATTTGGGCCATAAAACATAAATAAGAATCTAATTCATTTGTCTAACTCCCAGGGTAAAAGACCATTATACCCCTTCCTTAGTTGGCCCAATTATCGAGGCCCAACATAATGGTTCCAAAAGCCCAAAATGGACCAAATTCCTAAATGATTCCCGAAACCCATTATGGGCCCAAATCACGGAAGGCCCAACACATGACAATGGCCCAAGGTCATAAAAGCTCATGGCCCAACAAACCCCAAAACCCCAATAATCCAAATATGGCCCAAATCGGAAAAGCCCAAAGCTAGGCCTAGTACGCTATGCATACCAGGTGTACGCCCTACGTACTAGGCTGAATGCATGATCGTAGATACGGGTACGTATGCACATCGTACTCTTGTGTATGCCCAACATACGCGTCCATTAAGCACTTTTCATTAAGTGCTTAATAATTGCATTCAAACATCCAAATTACAGTTCCAAGTCTATTGGAATGTCTTAATCCATAAAGTCGTGAACTTGGAGCCATTGCATGGCTCAAAAGAAACCAAACCTTACTTTTAACATTCTACTTTCAGAAAATGGACCTAATCACATGCATGGTTGCTCCACAACCATCAAGATGTTAACTTTATGGACTAGGGTCCTCATAAACATCAAGAGAAGCAAATCCTGAATTCTGGAGTGGAAGAAAACCACTAGATCTCATCATAGGAACAGAAAGGGACCAAAACTTCATAAAGACTAAATCTAACCATACAAGGAGCAAGTTCCAAGTTTTATACCTCAATGAAGTAGGAAATGGTGTGTGGAGAATGGATCTACTAGTTCACCTTTGATCAAGGCTCATTCTTCCAAGCTCTTCTTCCTCAAATCTAACCAACACAGACAAGAGGGTAAAACCTCCTCAAGAGGGTCTAGGGTTTCGAGATATGACTCAAAGGGCTATGGAGGCTGAGAAATGAGAGGATCATGGGTCAGAATGTTGTTTGAATAGGGTCCAAACCCTAAAATTTAAGGTTATTCCCCTGGATGTGTACGCCTTGCGTACGAGAAGTACGCGCCAGGCACTCCCAGGTTTCTGAAAATGGCGAAATTGCACCCTAGGGACCAAATCTACAAAAAATTTACATACCAAGGGTCAAAAATGAAAAGCACCTTGAATCAGATGTTACAATTCTCCCCCACTTTAAATCAGACTTCGTCCTCAAAGTCTGCTGTTGTAAATAACTTTGGGTAATGCTCCCTCATCTCGTCCTCAGTCTCCTACGTCCATTTATACCCCTTTTACTGCTGCCACTATACCTTCACCAACTCCACAACCTTGTTCCTCAAGGTTTTCGTCTTCTTTTCAAGGATGGAAATCAGTCTCTTAATATAATTCAGGCGATCATCCACCTGAATATCCTCCAATGGAACCATCACATAATCATCAACCAAACATTTTTGTAGCTGAAAGACATCAAACATGCTATGGATATGATTAAGCTCCTCGGGTAGATCCAAGCGATAAGCAACTCGACCCACCCAAACCAAAACCCTAAAATAATCGATATACCTGGGGCCCAACTTTCCCCGCTTCCTAAATTGGATGACACCTTTCCAAGGTGAAAACTTCAGGAGAACCATATCCCCAACCTGGAACTCTAGATCTGATCGGTGCTTGTCGGCATAGCTCTTCTACCGACCCTGAGTAGTCTAAAGTCTACCTCGAACCTGCTGAATCAACTCAGTACTATTGAGTACCACCTCAGTACTCCCCACGACTCGCTGACCGACCTCACCCAACATATTGGGGTCCTACACTTCCTTCCATAAAGCATCTCAAAAAGAGGTCGATCAATGCTGGTGTGATAACTCTTGTTATACGAAAGCTCTGCCAAAGGGAGATACGTATCCTAGCTCCCACCAAAATCCAACACACATGCCCGAACCATATCCTCCAGGGTCTGGATAGTCCGATCACTCTATCCATCAGTCTGCAGGTGGAAAGTCATGCTAAAATGCAGTCGAGTACCCAAACCCTCATGAAATCACTTCCAAAACCTAGAAGTAAATCGCACATCCGTGTCTGAAACCACTGATACCTGCTCCCCATGTCGTGCCACAACCTCCCTAATGTAGATGTCAACCAACTTCTCCGTAGAGATACTCTCCTGAAATGAAATAAAATGCATGCTCTTGGTCAATCAATCCATGATGACCCATATCGAATCCACTTTGAGCGCTGTCCGTGGCAACTGCATGATGAAATCCACAGTAATCTCTTCCCATTTCCAAACTGGAATGCATAGCGGCTCTATTTTTTCACGGGGTCATAGATGCTCGACCTTGACTTTCCTGCAAGTCAAGAACCTCTCCACATACCATGCCATATCTCGCTTCGTACATGGCCACCAATAATTAGGCCGAAGATCTCTATACATCTTTGTCGCTCCGGGATAAATAGAGAATCTCGACTTGTGCTCCTCTTCCATCAAAATCTGCCACACACCACACCAATACAGATCCCACACCCTCCAATGGAGATGGAATAACCCTAGACTATCATAATCAAAGGAAGCCACCTGTCCCACTATGCGCTCACTCTTCCGGTGCTTTTTCTTCATAGCCTCATTCTGAGCCTCCCGAATCTTCTCTAAGAGTGAAGTAATCACAGTCATCCACTGACATACATCTCTGATCGGAGCCACGACTGCCTTGCAGCTGAGATCATCGACCACCATGTTGGCCTTCTTCAGATGGTAAAGGATCTCACAATCGTAATCCTTCACCATGTCTAACCACCTACGCTGCCTCATTTTCAAATTCGGCTGATCCATCAAATACCTCAGGCTCTTATGATTCACATAGATAGTATAGCGGACTCCATAGAGGTAGTGCCGCCAAATATTGAGGGCGAACACCAGAGCACCCAACTCCAAATCATGTGTAGGATAGTTCGCCTCATAATGCTTCAGCTACCTCAAAGCGTAAGAAATAACGTGACCCCTCTTCATTAGAACTGCACCCAAACCCGTGATTAACACATCACAATAAACCACAAAATCCTCAACACCCTCTGGCAGGGTCAAAATCGATGCCTAACATAGTTTCTGCCTCAAGATCTCAAAGGCCGCATGCTGCTAAGGCCCCCAGCGAAAGGTGACTATCTTCTTAGTCAAACGAGTCAAAGGAACCGCTATCTTGGAGAAATCCTAAATGTATCTCCGATAGCAACATGCTTGATGAAGGAAAGTCCAAATCGGAGATGGAGAGTTCGGAACTTCCTATCTCATCACCGCCTCGACCTTAGCCAGATCGACTAGGATACCGTTCTGGTTGACAAGGTGCCCCAGAAACTGCACCTCATGCAACCAGAACTCACACTTTGAGAACTTCACATATAATATCTCCCTCATCAAGGTCTCTAATACCTCCCTCAGATGCTCCTCATGCAGTTCATGGGTCTTATAATAGACCAGGATGTCATTAATAAACACAATCATATATCGATCCAACATGTGTCTGCATATGCGATTCATGGGGTCCATGATTGCAGATGGAGCATTGGTGTGCCCAAAGGGCATCACCACAAACTCATAATGACCACAACGAGTTCGGAAGGCCACCTTCTACGTATCCTCCTCTCTGACTGTCATATGATGATAACCCAAATGCAGATCAATCTTGGAAAACTAAGATGCATCATGAAGCTGGTCAAATAAATCGTCAATCCTTGGGAGTGGATAAAGGTTCTTTAGTGTTAGGTTATTCTACTCCTGGTAATCGATACACATCCGATGTGACCCATCTTTTTTCTTCACAAACAAGATCGGCGCTCCCTATGGTGAACTAATCGGCTGAATAAATCCCTTGTCTAATAGCTGTTGAAGTTGTGTAGATAACTCCTACATCTCTAGTGGTGCTAACCGATAAGGTACTTTGACAATCAGAGCCACACCGAGAACCAACTCAATCCGAAACTCCACTTGCCTCTCCGGAGGCACTCCAATCAAGTCATCTGGGAACATATTCAGATACTCCCGAACAACCGGTACATCATCCGCAGTCGCCATACCCTTCTCCCTGGTATCCACAACATAGGTCTAGCCTTATTTGTTGCACATAAAATCGGCACGCGCTGAACACCCTCTCCCTGAATCACCAACTCTCCCCCACTTGGGATCGGAATATGTACCAATTGCGGCTCGCAATCTATCATTGCCCCATTAGGGCTTAGCTAATCCATCCTCACTATAACCTTGCTCTCACGCAGGGGAATAGGAACCAAATTGATTGGATACCGCTCACTGAACAACTCCAGAACATAATTCTAATGAACCCTAGATACTCGCACAGGACGATCGTAAACAATCTCAGCCTCTAGCGGACAACCCAACTCTCCCGGAGCATCAGCAAACCTCTTGCTGAGGGAAAGATATACAAAGGATCGGATAACCCCCAAATGAAACAATACGAAAGCAAAGATACCATTCACAAGGAATGATCCTAAAACAAAACACACTGATATAAGTAGAAAATCAACATAAATAAAGAGATAAGGAGGAGATACATACCCGTCACCACATCTGGTGCTACACAAGCCTCCTCAGCTGTCAGTTAGAAAGCCCTGCTCCTCACAACATGTGCATCCACGTTGCCCTGGCAGCCATTCGTGACCCTCAAAGTCGTCGGAACGGGTGTTACAACTAGTCTCGCAGCTACTAAGCTCGGGAAATGGGCATTCTTATGGCCTTTCTAACTACAATGAAAGCAAATCAAATTGGATACATGGGTGGTGGTGGTGGCAGTGCATTCCCAGTTGAAATGACCCGTCTTGCCACACTTGAAATAGCCAAAACCACCCAGCATACACTCCCCATTGTGCGTCTTGTCACACTTGCCGCAGCAGCCCCGACCCTACATGCCCCTTGACCTCGAGTCAAAAACCTTTGGCCTATTTCTCGAACCCTCTGAACTCTGAACCTGATCTGACTTCCTCTTCTCTACTGTCTCCGAATCAATATCCCTCTCTAGCTCATGCTATCATATCCTCTAGTGTCCTACAACTGGATCGGCTCACAAACTGTCGGATATCGCTCCTCAACATCTCGTGGTACCTCTCCTTCCTCATCTCTTCGTCAGCCACATACTGAGGAATCGGTAACACCCTCTCATGGAACATAGCAATGATCTACACTACCATCTCAATAGTTTGGCGAAGTCCCTGAAACTCCCTCACTAACTGGTGGATCTCAATCACAGGTGAGAACTCAGCCTGAAATCTTGTCACAAAATCCTCCTAAGTCATCGACTCAATCTCCTCGCCTATTAAGGCGTGCCCAATCTCCCCCCACCAGTCTCGAGCTCTGTCCTTCAAAAGACAGGATGCAAGTCGGACCTTCGCCTCCTCAGGGAAAAGGCTGGATCAAAAGGTATTCTCAGCATCTACCAACCAACTCCTACTCATAATTGGGTCCTTTTTCCCGAAGAACTTTGGGGCTCCACACACACAAATATATATAATCATTGAGGTATCCCATACTCTACAAGATTCCTGGTATCATCCCAGCTTTCCTTGACTCAAGTATAGATCCTCTGCTTCTATTAGTACGGGCCCATACTACCTTCCACATCTATCCGTATTTTCCTTAAGGATCGCCCCGAGTCCTCCCAGTCACTTCCTTATCAAACCAACAATTCTCAATATGAAAAGGCTCTCAACAATAAATCACCTCCTAGGTCTTCCTAGGGAAACCACCACACCACTCACCACCAACAACTGTAGAAGGAACTCCCCCTAACACTCTCTAATAAACTCACAAATATAATTGCATATCACCGACACCAGATAACTCATCAAATGAAAGTTCTCTCATTAAAACGATTGGACTCAGACAAGAGGTGTGCAATAGAGTTAAAACTTAACCTTCTAAAATTATTTAGTCTCAATAATATGTAACTTAGCATATTCTCTTACTAGTTAGCTAAAGTTAATGGGAAATCCTAAAAACTCAAAACAAGCAGCATTTGAGCATCGAGTAATCGGAAACAAGCGTAACCTAATTAGGCCACCCTATCACCGACTGATCAGTACTAGGTATATAAGTCTAAAAGCTCAAACATTAGGCATATAAAGGCATCTCTCCTAGAATTCTGTCATGCAATCCTGAGCAGATCCTTAACCTTAATCTAGCATGTGATTCACAGATTCATAATTCAAAGCATAACATAAAATATGTATGGGTATTTTGGGAAAACTTATTTGAGCTCGGTCGATTCCATGCACCACACCCCTTTCTTTTTTTAGAAACTTCATTTTAATAAAACATTCCTTTTATGAAAAATCTACCAAATCCTCAGTTTGATTTAATACACACCCGAGAGTGTGCCTGAATCCCTCAAACCAAGGCTCTGATACCAAGTTGTAACATCCCAAAATTTAAGACCAAAAAATTCATTTTAATAATAATAAAACCATCATCCAAAACGTTTTCATAAAACCATAATGAAATCAGAGTATGTCAATAATCATCCAAATACATCAGAGTCAAATCAAATGCAGAACAATATGGTGTGTGCGATGCAATCATCCCGAGCTCTTCCCCTTCGATCCGAAAGTACCTGAAACATAAAGTGAAAAACTTAAGCACGAAGATTATTGAGTTCTCAAAAATACCTCATACCATACATATCAACATACAATGGGCCATTCCGAACAACCATCGTGCCCTGCCCGGTATCGAGCCCCGCTCGGAACAGATCTGTCAGTAACATGAGATGGGCCCCACCCATCACATTCATCAGGACCCACCCAAAATTCATACAAATACATAAATACATGCAAGAATCTCTAAGATAAATAGCATACAATACACCCATCAGGCCTTGCCTGGCATCAGACCCGCCCCGTATACATACTGCATACTACACATGCACGAGTCACAAAGACAACTAGCATCCTAATCATAGTAAATCATGGGACGAAGTTGATTGCTTCGACCCGTCAATCACAGTAAGGAGAATCACCTTAAATTGCTAAAAATAAGATAAATGTCCGAACTTCTGATCCGGAAAATCCCGGTGCTAATCAATCATATAAAATCCCAATTACTATTTGGGCTGTAAAACATAAATAGGAATCTAATTCATTTGTCCAACTCCTAGGGTAAAAGACCATTTTACCCCTTCTGCACTTGGCCCAATTATCAAGGCCCAACCCAATGGCTCCAAAAGCACAAAATTGCCCAAATTCGAAAATGACGCCCAAAACCCAATATGGGACCAAATCTAGGATGGCCTAAAGCATGAAAATGGCTCAAATTAAGAAAGGCTCGTGGCCCAACAAGTCCCAAAACCCAAAAATCAAAATATGTCCCAAATCGCAAAAGCCCCATACCAGGCGTGGGACACTACGCGTACTAGGCGTACGCCCTGCATACTTGGTTACATGTATGATCGCGGACACGAGCACGTATGCACGACGTACTCTTGTGTACGTCCAACATACGCACCCATTAAGAACTTTTTCCTTAAATGCTTAATACTTGCATTCCAACATCCAAATTACAGATCCAAGTCTATAGGAACGCCTTAATCCATAAATTCATGAACTTGGAGCCTTTACATGGCTCAAAAGAACTCAAACCTTACTTTTAGCATTCTAATTTCACCAAATGGACCTAAAAGCATGCTTGGTTGATCAACGACCATCAAGATGCTAAATTTATTGACTAGGGACCTCAAAAACGTCAAGAGAAGCAATTCCTAACTTCTAGAGTGGAAGAAACCCACTAGATATCATCATATGACCAAAAAGGGACCAAAAATTCATAAAGGCTAGATCTAAGCATACAAGGAGAAAGTTCTAAGCTTTATACATCAATGAAGTTGGAGATGGTGTGTGAAGTCCGGATCTATAAGTTCTCCTTTGATCAAGGATCCTTCTTCCAAGCTCTTCTTCCTCAAATTTCAACAATACACACTAAAACCTTTCACAAGAGGGTCAAACCTCCTCAAGTGGGGCTACGGTTTCGAGATATGACTCAAAGGGCTATGGAGACTGATAAATGAGAGGATCATGAATTATAATGTTGTTTAAATAGGGTCCAAACCTAAATGTTAGGGTTTTTCCCTCGATGTGTAAGCCCTGCATACAAGAAGTACACCCCGCGTACCCAAGGTTTCTGAAAATGGCAAAACTACCCCTAGGGACCAATTTTGCAAAAAATTTACATACCAAGGGTGAAGAATGAAAAGTACCTTGAATTAGGTGTTACATAAATCATCAACCACAACTAAATATATTTGAAACAATCAACTATGGTTACATTAT